>NC_039264.1:24383634-24461134 GCF_003368295.1 Carassius auratus | reverse complement strand
ATATTTATATATAATTATTTATTTTATGTGACCTCAAGTGGTATACAAACAACTGTAGAATAATAATTATTATTTAAATTATATTACATTTGTAATATATAAACTATTTTATTATTATAATTATTGTTGTTGTTTTTACAAAAAAAGTCCTCGTAGTGGTTTACAGATGTATGTATAGTATCTCCATAAATATAACATTTAGCATTAAAGCTAATATTCCTTACTTTCAAAAAAAATAATGATTCTACCCCCAAACGCATCTAGTAATATTACAGCAGCAGCAGTAATTGGATTGTAAATGTCATAGTGACTGAATGAACTTGCAGATCTACAGACGTGTGTGTATTGGCTGGCTATGCTTGTTGAGCTGTGGACAATGTCAGCTCGGCCCATCGACCAACGCATCGATCTCTGCTGGGGGAAATTGAGACCGAATTTGCAGTAGTGCGGCTAGGATTTCTGGGCACCACTCACACTCGCTGCGCACCACTTTTACACTGCTTTCTGGGACTCCCTCCTTTTTTGACGGAGGTTTTTGCTCAAAGATTCAGTGGCTGATATGTAATAACGTACTGTACCTCCATTAATAACAATGTTTTAAAGCAATTTTCACTTCAAAATTAGCATCCATCACCATTTATTTTCATTCATGTCGTTCCAACCCTATATTTACTAGTTTCTTTAGCTGAACACAAAAGCAGATGTTTGCTCTGTTTAATGCAATAAATGAGTTGCTTGGATCACTTTTGTCATTTTGGAGCACAACTATGCATGCGCAGATGGGAAAAGCATTTTTAAGAGTAAACTTGGGTGAAAAACACCAAATAAATGCATGAGCGTGTTTGTAAGCAGACCCCTGACCCTTGTGCATGGCCACTTTTAGAGCTGTCAAATATCCCGACCTGGTTTCATGGCTAGATCCGACTTCAGCACCCTGTCACCCGTATGGATTACACTCCTCGGACCAGGTTGCAAAACAGCAGAGGCAACATCTCAATGTCAGGCCAGTTTCTTTACAATCATTCCTTCTATCCCTCCCTTTCTCTCGATCACTCTCCACTTCACTTCTACTAGAATATCCTCAGTTGGCCTTTTGGACAATGTCTCTGGAGGGAGGCAATGCATCAGGCTATTTATCACCCAGCAGTTCCCGCAGTAATCAATTAGTCTTTCAGTGGGCGTACCTGGCCCCTCCGGCCTGGCACTACCTGTTACAAGCCTGCCTTCCTGGAATCGCAAAGCCTGAACTTCTCTGTTTTTGCTCTTTATCCTACCTTTCCTCTCACGTGGTCGGCACACTGAACCGGTGCTCGGGGTAAAATGGGTCTGTTATCAGCAGATGGTAGGGTCAACAATGGACCAGCATAACATACATGAATGATGGCTCAAATCAAGTCAGGAGAGGTGTGCTATTACTGCTCTAACTGTTCGGAAATGTTTGCCTTGTGGATGATAGAAAGGGCAAAAGAAAAATGTTATACTAATAGATATCCCTCTAGAGTCCAGAACATCAAAGAGGCTTCAACTAGTAAACAGCCACTTTGCAAAGAGTGTTATTAGTTACGAAAACTAAAACAAAAACTAAAATGAAAACGAGAACTAAAACGACAAATAGAAAATAAAACTAAAATGAAAACAAAAACTGAAAACAAGAATGAAAATAAAAACTAGAATAAAACCAAAAGGAAAACTAAAATGAAAATGAGAAAAAAACTAAATTTGAAACAAAAGCTAAAATGAAAACTGAATTAAAATATTTTCATTTACTGAAATAAACAAATAAATACAAAAATACAAAACAAATGGGGAAAAACTACCCCCTCACCCACACAAAAAAACATTACAAATAACAAAAAACATTATTCCGAAGCTTACGTCAATTAAAAATAGTCACATATTTGGTTTTGTGATAAATGGTATATTACTGTAATTAAATATTTAGGCAGCCCAAAAGTACTAAAAATATAAGAATCTGAAACTCGGAAACTCAAAAACACAAAAACCAAAATAAATTGAAATGACATGAAAGTCAATAAAATACAAATAATAATAAAAATAATAATATGCGGTTGCAAGGGGGGTTAATATAGTTTTGAATTTTAGTATTTATTTTTATATATTTTTATATTTATGTGTTTATTTTCATTTGTCTTTTCAGTTACTTTTTAAATTTTCTGGTTTTATATATTTTTTTTATTTAATTTTTATTTTTATTTTAGTTTTCATATTATATAATAAGTATATGAAGTATATGTATATACTTAATAATAAAACATATATACATATATAAGTATATGTATATACTTATACATATGAAAACTAAAATAAAAAATTACAATTAAAATTAAATTAAAAATTAAACTAGAAAATTAAAAAGGTAATTGAAAAGACAAAAGAAAATAAACACATAAATATAAAATATGTAAAATAAATAAAAAAAAATCTTAACTAAATTAACCCTCCTAGCAACCACATAGCAACACCTTGCTAAGCACCAACTCCTATTTTCCTAATTTGTGTCGCTTTCTATAACGCAACTCCCTTTCCACAGATTCATCCTGTGTGGGAACCAACCGTTCGCAACCCTTCTCAGACGCGTACATAATCAGGTCTGAAACGAAACAGGTTTTAATTCTGGATTCATTAATATAAACCGCAATACCTCCTAATCCCATTTCCTCTCGGTATCGATTCGCCGCGTACATAATTTCAAAGTGCGCTTCGGTAATTGCCAACGAGCATTTACATAAATCTGTCAGCGCTGACTAAATGTTTGGTGAATAAACGACACAAGTGCGCACTCATTGATATTCAAGCGCAGACAAACAGAACAAAGGCAGAAGCGGGCAGCGGAGCCAGTGTTTGCGGCCCTCGAGTGCCACTCAGAATCACTGGTTCCCAGGGTTGTCAGGGAGCCCATGCCAAGGCTGGAGGGGGGCGCATGCGGGCACGGGTGTCACACAACAAAACACAACCGTGGTGATGTTGAGAAAATATCCACCCCCCACCCCCAAAACGCGCACCAAAACAGCACCAAGTCACACAAAGACGAGGGTATGTGTGCGTTTTGGGGGTGGGGAAGGTCCTGAAAGGGGGCACTGTTTACTGTCTGGTCTCCCCCAGCACCGCACAGCCTGTCTCACTTCAAACAAAGCTACTGGCAAGGGAGCGGCAGCAGGCCCTGTTTCCAGGGCCACTGGAGTTTCAAAGAAGTGAAAGAGGGCAGCAGTCTGGAGGCTACAGGGCCCAGGCTGGCATACTTGGCTAGCGTTGTGGCCAGGTGGTCTGGGCACATTGGCAAGACACTGGCACACCGCCCTATGCAGATGGCTCCCGTCGCCGCCTTTTTAGGTGTCGATCTCTCTCTCTCCGTCTCCCTTTCTTTCTCCCAATGCAAAGTCGGACATATGCCCTCCCTCAAGGTTCGAAGGATGCATGTGAAAAAGGAAAGCGAACGCTTGTTGTTTTTGAATTTGGACCTTGCCGAAAAAGCGAAAAGGAGATGCCAGCTGTGCCCGGCTGTCTTTATGCGTGTGCCCGCGCCATGCTGGGAGACCATCACCATGGCATCCGAAAGTCCCCGGCGGACCCTCTGCTCCGCTCAGCAAAGACGTGGATGTATCGATGGCAAATGCATCGGAGAACGCGGAAAAAAGTGAAGTTGTACGATCTTTTAAAAGAGAGAGAGAGAAAGAGAGAAAAATACGAAATCCCCTGCTGTTGTGTTCCAGGTTTATGGGGGCCCGAAATCAGGTTCTGTGGTTGTGTGAAACGCTCCCAGAACATATGGAGGAGGATTCGCCAAGCCCCGCTTCACAGCTGTCTGCACCCAGCGAAGACATACCCTCCCTCTCCCTGCTCCATTGATGTACTGTACCCACACACACACAGACACACAAGACCTCCAGAAACGCACATGCACACACACACACACACACACACACACACACACACACACACACACACATATTTATGTAGACTTAACTATGGATTGCATGATAGACTAGTATGTAGTAACATGATGATGGAAAGAAACAATATCCCGCACATTTTCCTAAAGCTTCAACTCTTGCGAGCGATATCTCTCTCCAAATATCAAAAGGATATTTTTGGTATTTTTTACAAGTTAAGCTCAGGCAAAATGTAGATTATGATAAAAAAAAAAACACTTCTCCCAACTTTTAATCAAAAATTTAAAAATCTGGGTTGTGGGGAAGCACTTACAATGGAAGTGATTGAGGCCAGTCTATAATGTTAAAATAAAGTTAAAATACTCACAGTTTCAATAGTACAGCTGTAAAATATAAACAATAAACATGATTATCTGTGTAAAGTTATATCCAATATGACATTTTAGTCTGCAAATATGCCAATACCATAAACCCGAAACGACTTTCTGCTTTCTGGCTGTTTTTAAAACGTAAGTACTTTTTAATATGATAAAATTCACATGTCTGATTTTAAATCCTCTGACGATTGTCCCCATACACTTCCACTGTTAGTGTCTCACCTCCATTTTTTCTTTTTTTTAACAAAAAAGTCACAATTATTTTTTGTGGTGATCATGGTGCAAATGCTGCCAACTTTGAAAGATATCTTTATCTAAGATAACTTTTTAAGGTTCTTCGGATGGCTCCTTGAAGAACCTGAGAACCTTCTTCTTAATTTATTTTTCTTTTGCTTGATTTGAGCTAAACGGTTCTTTGGAACCATTTAAAATATAAAATATGCTGAAAAACGTTTGAATTGTATCATCTCGCCGAAAAAAATTAAAAATAAAAAGTCTTCCCCTGTTCTCCCTCCTGTGGCCCCGTGTGTCTAAGGTATGTACAATACGCCCTCACCTCATTACCGACACATTATCTGGTTTTAGCACTGACGGTGGAATTGAGTGGCTTCTGAAAGTCTGCTTTTGTATGCTGATGAGCCTCCTGAAATTTCCACCGGTTCCTGATTCCTGTGCTTCCACATGCTGGTGATAATTAGAGCACCACTGTGAACCGTACACGTCCATTTTTGACCGTACCATTGATAAATTGAGCAAAAATGGGCAAAAAGTCTGTAGACAAGGAGGGACAAGAGGCCCTTTAAAGGGGTCAAGCGGCTCCCTCTCTGGGCGACCCAGACGTCCTCCTCCTCCCCCGGTGAGCGAGGGGCAGGTTGGCTCTTTCAAGCCTCAGCTCAATGTTTGGCCATTATCCTTTTGAGGCGAACCCTTCTCCCTGTCTGAGTCTTACAGCTTGTAAATGGAGCTAATCTCACTGCGAAACTCCACTGTGTGCGTCCGTCTGGACTTCCAGTGTAGATGATAGCTCTGTTCTCAACCGAATGGATAGACTGTAGTGAATTTGCCTTAATTCTACTGCAAATCAGATGAAAAAATAGTAAAAAAGAAATAAATTACAATACGAATCAAAACGGAATTTGTGATGATTCGCTTTATTCACTAATATTCAAATATGCTGATTATTATTGGTGCTTTAGTAATTTATTAAAATGACTGGTTCATATTTTTGTGGAAAGGGTTTTTCAGGACCTGTGATTAATAGAATTTTCAAAAGAGCAGTATTTATTTGAAAAATAAACCTTTCGTAACATTACAGATGCCTTTACTGTCACTTTTGATCCATTTTGATACATTAAAAAGTATTTTTAACACATGTTCCACAAATTTATTAGGCAGCACAGGTGTCTTCAACATTGATAAGAAGAAATTTTTCTTGAGCAGTAAATCAGCACATTAGAATGATTTCTGAAGGATCATAAATTGTGGAGTAATTCAGCTTTAAATTACATTTAAAAACATATTCAAATGCAAAATAGTTATACTATAAATCACAATAATATTGTACAGTATGACTATTTTTACTGGATTTTTCAGCAGATAATTGCAGCTTTGGTGAGCATAAGAGACTAAAATTATTCACAGATTTTGAACGGAAGTGTAAATTTTAGTGCATTTATATTACGTTTATTTATTTGTGTTTACGTCTGTTAGCCTTACAATTTTAATATCCGTTTGAGTTAATAATGACTTTAAAATCCTCACTTTATCATTTTAACTCACAAACAACTTCAGTGATTTACAAAACAGCTTGAGAATCATAAAAAAAAAAACAACACGAAATCGTCTCTTGAGCGAATCAAAGGACGCTCAAACGAACAGAATCATTTGGCAGATCGACGTTTGTGCTCAGCTTGAATGAAACAATGACGGATGCTCTTTTGATATCGGGCGCGTGCTTTCTTCTACCATATCTCTTCCAAATACTGCTGTGTAGCACCCCGATGATTTCCCTCTCCATCTTGAGCAGCGTTTATTCCTCTGATCATTCAATCCACTCCAATCTGCTAAATTCCTTCTCTGATCCTCCGCGGGCCTCTCGCGCTCTCGCTCTCATTCGCACACACACACAGATTGCTCTCTAAAGCTTGTGTTTGGTATTGTATCACACTCATCCAAATCACCAGCCTCCGTTCTGAAGTTTCTGTGCAATAAACACGGAAATAAATAAATAAATAACTAAAAATCACGTTCTGTAAAAAAGTGGAACCACATCAAAAGAGATTTTAATCCTGTCTGGATTCATAGCTGTCCTCTTTACTATTAATAGCGAGTAAGGGGGAAGGAACATTATGGATTGATTTATTTATTGTGTCATGTATTAAGATGCATGCTACTGCGAGGTCCCTCTCGAGAAAAAAAAGAAATAAAAATTACAAACAAAATAAAAAGCCGCTATTTCTGATAACCTATTTTGGAGTGTGTGAAAAAGAAAATGTAGCTTTTGCACCCCAATTAACAGCGTGAATGAAAACGCACACTAAGCTGGCCGTGCAAAAGTTGATCCTCTTTTGGCTTCTTTCGGCATGTCGTTTTTTAATCAAGAATTAAAAACAACACGTAATTCTGTCTTTAGTCTATTGCAGAGCATGCTGGCTTGAGAGGTGAGCTGAGCATGGTAGTTTTTTGCTCATCTGCTTCTCTGTATCACCAACAAGCAGAATTTAAAAGAATTTAAAATTTAATTTAATACAATTAAATGGCATTTTTACATCGCTTTTCCAACAGAAATAAGAAAGAAATGTGACCCCCATTTAAATGTTTGGAGCTGGTAAGATGTTTCTGAAACCCTATCCTGCTTATAAAGGCTGCATTTATTTAATCAAAAATACAGTGAAATCTGCAAAACTGTGAAATATTATTACAATTTAAAATAACTGCTTTGTATAGATTTAAAAAAATTATTTATTTCTGTGATGCGAAGCTGAATTTTCATCATCATTGCTCCAGTCTTCAGTGTCACATGATCCTTCAGAAATCATCTAATATCTAATATGCCGATTTGCTGCTCAAGAAACATTTCTTACTATTGTAAATGTTGAAAACGGTCATATTTTTTAATCTTTGATGAATAGAAAGGACAGCATTTATTTAAAAAGAGATCTTTTGTAACATTATAAATGTCTTAACTGTTACTTTTGATCAGTGTAAAGCATCGTTGCCGAATAAAAGTGTTTGTTTGTTTTTTATCTTGCCGACCCTAAAATTTTGAATAGTAGCGTAATCCAGATTCAAACCAGCATAGTGTGCATGAGCACTAACTGCTGGGCCACAGCTCCAACACAAGTGTTATAATGTTAATACATGCAAAATAATACAATAAATACAGTATAAATACAGTAAGCAATCACAAATAAAAATATATATATTAGTGCTTATTAATCGCATCCAAAATAAGTTTTTGTTTACATAGTATGTGTGTGTACTGTCTTTATTTACTATGTATATATAAATACACACCAATGTATGTATATATTTAAGAAAAATATATTTAATTATATGAACATAACTGTACTGCTGTTAAACGATTAATCGCGATTAATCGCATCCAAAATAAGTATTTGTTTACAGAATATGTGTGTGTGCTGTGTATATTTTTAATAGCACAAACACACATGCATACATTTAAAGAAAATGTTATGTTAATATATTAAATATATTTATATATAACAAATTATATGAATATAAATATATACATCTAAATGCACGTAAATATTTTCAAAATATATACTGTATGTGTGTGTATATATAAATACATCATAAATATGCACAGTACACACATATATTTTGGATGCCAGTAATGAATAATTTGTCAGCACTAAAATATATCCTACAAATATATATGTGTGTGCGTGTGTGTGTGTGACCCTGGACCACAAAAACGGTCTTAAGTGTAAATTATTGCTACAAAAGAAAAGTCAATAATTGACCCATACAATGTTTTTTTTCTTCTTTTTTTTTTGGCTATTGCTAAAAATATACTCCAGTGATTAAGACTGTTTTTTTGATGTCCAGGGTCACACGTATATATTGTTTTAGACAGTTTAAGAACCACTGATGTAAAACCAAAGAATTCAGTTTAGTGAGTTTTTTCGAACAAATTTCGAACTACCCTGATTATTCAAACAAGCCTCTCTTCTATTGCTTTTACCTGAACCTACAGAGAAGCTCTCAAACTCTGCTAGATGTTGCTCTCTCTCTTTCTCTCTACCTTCCCTGCTGTTTTTGTTTGAAAAGAGTGGTTACGTGCTCCCGATCTGCGCCGTCCTCTCCTGACCGCAGGCCTCGTGGAGCGCAGCATTTTATAAACACTCGGGGAGCACGTCTAATCCTCCAGCCCGTATTAATCAGGAACGCTCTTTTTCAGAGTCCCTCGTCTGTGTTTCCTTCTGCAAGCCTGAGCTAAATGAATTAAAGAGGAGGGTTTAAGGATCTGCGGTTTGGCTTGAAAAAAAATGAAATAATCAGAGGAGAACAAAAAAAAAAACTAAAACATGACAGACCCTCAAAAGGCAGAAAGCCTATTTTGGAAAAGCTTGAAATACCAAGGTACAACACTTCGGCTTCACCCAAAACCAAAGATAAACACACGCTATCACTGTGATTATACATATATATTAAAAAAACAAACAAAACAAAACATGCCCCGCCTGCTGTGATTCGGGGTTGCTGTTGCCAACAAGCGTGTACATGTGTTTCTCATTTACGTGCAGGATTTTAATTCCTTGCAGCAGTTTTACAGATCTCTCATTATCCAGCTATGTCGAAAAGGGGAAAACGGCGATAGTAAAAGTCGGCAGAAATGAAAAGGAACGCCTAGCAGGCTCGAAGCCCACCGCAAAACTTTCTCCTCGACACTCCTTAATCCCTCATGAATGAGAGCCGTATTCGCAAGACACACGGGAGGTCAAGCTGTGTTTGTCCAGTGGGGCTAATGAAACCCAACGAGCGTGCGCAGATCAGGTTTTGACCTACACTATGTGCTGATTATGGCTTACATTGAGCTTTTATTGCTCTAAGTTACCCTTTTATAGCTAAAGAGAGTTCGATTTCTTTGAGAATCAATGTTGTCTCAGATACTTCTCCTCAAATGCTTTAGAAGAAATCAAATCTTGTGTACAAATCAGGCTGTCATGTGTACAATTCATCTGGATAGTATCGTTCACGAGAGACTGACATTTCTCAAATTCGGCTCAGGTTTGCCAGGATGCCAAAGATGGAAACTAAACATCAAATTTCCAAGACAAAATTATCTGAGAGATGATTTTTACTACAAAGATCTCAAGGATGGCAATAAAGCTCGAAACATATCTCTTAATTACTAAATTACCTCGGCAATGCTTTTAACAGTAGGGTTCTCAAAAAAAACTGTGCTCAAATGAACCAAGATACCAAAGTCTGCAGTCAAAATCAGATAAATATTGCTCATTTAAACTTCCACGAGAAAGCAATACCTTTCTCAGTAGAGGTCTCAAACCGTGCTAAGATTCTGCAATCCACATCCGAAATTTCAGCATAAACTCAAACTTTGCTCTTTAAAACGTTCAAGACAAAATTATCTGAAAAGCTTTTTACACCACAGATCATCGAAATGCCTTAAAATGTGCTCAAATTTACAAGGACACCAACATCTGCGATCAAAATTGGCCGGAAGCTGCCAAAACAACAATCTTGAGGCCTCTGCCGTGTTGAATTTGCTGTAAAATATTCGAGCTTGTATGGAAGTCTCACTTTTTTTAATTTATCTTGGCAAATCTGAGCCCAGTCTAAGGCATTTCTGAGATCTTGTAATCAAGAAAAGACGCATGAGCTTATCGACTTTTATAGCTCTGGAGAGTTCTTCTACATCGATTATAAATCACACAAATCAGAATAGTAATTTCCTCGGAATAACGTCACTCAGATGTTTTGGTCTTGGGAGAATTCGATAAGAAATCAGTGAGATCATACTGAATTCTGACGAATTTTCACGGACTAGAAGAGAAGAGATATTTGCTCTCTTACGAGTTGGAAAGTGTTTTTCAGACTGTGACCAGCACATGTAGCTGGGTGTGCGTGTGGTCAATGATAAGGAGAATGTGGTCTGTCTGAGGACCCCAATCATTATCGTACTGAAGAGGCCCAGGGCCTCAATGAAGTCATTACCCTGTCTGCCATTTCACAAATAAATCAGCAAATATGCAGCACCTCCATCCATAATAGGGTCCAGCCCTCCCTCTCATTTGCGCCCAATAATAGCTTTCCACAATCATTACTTACTTAAGTGTGCGAGCTTGAGACTCTTAAACTTTTTCCTTTAATTAATATTTTATTTAAGATGCATCGGGTGGACAAAAATCTATATTTGGTTCAGGATAATCTACATCACCTGAAGCTTCTCTCTTTGTCTGCAGGGAGAGAAAAACAGAGCGGCCCTTTTGTTTGTCTGTTTTTGGATGGCTCCAGCGCTTGCCAAAAAAGCTGTGGTTTTCTTCCGCCACCGTGTTGCTATTAGACATGGTTATGGATGGAGCTGTGGGGAATGACAGTAACCCAAGCCATCCGCACACGCAGGCGGCATGTTCATGTTCAGGCTGGCCAGGCCTGGCTTCTGTTTCCACAGTTTTGGCCCCAGCAGCTCAGCCTCTAAACTCAAGAGTTTGGGCATGTTTAGACCACAGATCACTCCCGCTCTCTTCCCTCTTTTCCTCACCCTCCTCCTCGTTTTAATCCTGGGAACCACATTTTGCGTGGGAATACAGACTGAGAATGAAACGGTCCAGATGTGTAGTGAGAGGAAAGACCTATGAGCAGTGTTTCATGGCCTCCACTGACACGTACAGTATGTATAATGTTGACATTTTTGTCAATCCTTGATTGATTTTCATGTTAATCAAGATTTTAATTTCAATGGCCCCAATATAGTCATAAAAGCACAGAAGTTTAATGACTCATTTGATTTTAATGATTACATAGATATACATTTTTCTATTTTCTTGTTTGAAAAAAAAGAGCTGTTCTATACTCCTTTAAAATATTTTTTGTTATTATTTAAAAAAAATTCAGTAAACACTTTCTAGCCCTACACAGTTTTTTTTTTGTTTTTTTTTTTTTATACATTTTCGTATAGGCAGCAATCTACTTTTTATTACTTTTTTTTTTTCCAAGTATAAATTTGGTATATAGACTCATTCAGAATCATTCCATACTCTTTTATAGAAGTTTACATTTTTACAGAAATTTAACAATTTTTTAATTTCCTGTGTGATTTGCAAAATTGGCTGAGAGAATTTCTTTTACACATAATCAAAATGGAAATTTGAGCTGAAATACATGTAATAAATAAGTGAATCAAATGAAATTGCTTTATAATCTGAATCAAATCTGATCCAGAGAGGTTGTGAAAATTAGGAGATTGTGTGAATTGGAACTATGCTGTATTAGAATCAGAATAAAACCCAAACCAAACTGAATCAAAACTGGAAACAAAACAAACCAAGAGCTTGCGAATCAGAAACAAAACAATCAAAATCAGATTCAAATAGGAAGAAACTTTGTGAATCTGAATCAAAATCGAATCAAAATCAAAACAAATAAATGAATCGAATCAAATCAATGTTTGTGAATCAGAATCAAACTGAACTGGAGAAACTTCACTTCATACTGTTCCCAACCCTACATAACGACATATTTGCCACAAACGATACACAAAGTATGAAGTGCACGAATTTTGTTAGTTCAATAAAAATGATGTAAATTCAGATAATAACAAAAACAAAAAACTTGTTTTCATTCCCGTCATATAAAATATGGCTTTTACAACAAATCAGATCTATCAAAAACATTCAAACAGTAAAATCAGCTTAGCGATGAAATCACTTTATCGTACTACTGCGCTACAGTTATCCGAGGCGCTCCTCGCTGACAGGTGCTCATCACTGGCTTATCCATCAATCCCTGAATTCGATCATATTAATGAGTGGCTTTGTAATCCTCTTAAAGCAGCTCCACAGTTAAAGCACTTCAGGCATCTGCAGACGGGCCACTCCTCCGTACGCGACCCAAGAGGACTCCGGCCATAAGCTCGGAGGTAAAACGAACAGATCAAAGCAGATGATCATCCGCTAGCTGCTATCAGGCTGGAGCAGGATTGCAGGGATGGTCACTGCAGAGGCCGATTATCCATCAGAGAGGATCATGGGAGATCATATTGGTATTTCTAGTTAAGCTTTTCTTATAAAGGTAAGCATAGCAGGGAGAGACCAGAAACGCTGCCAAAATTTCATCTGGTGCATCAGATTTGTAATCTCCTCACCTCCGTTTTTCTTCGCCATGAAAAATGGTAGGAAGACGGCGGGTTTGGAAAAGTTCCCAGTTTGTGTTTTTAGGCAAGCGGATGCCGAATGACGGAAAGCCTCTCCCAATGTGTAAAGTGGCCAACAACAAGGTTGGCTGGTTTTATTTTCATTTAAAATGCATCTGCGTGTGCCGTCGCCTGGAGACAGAGCTGGTTGGGAAAAGCGGAATACAATTCGTCGCATAAACAAAAACAACCACAAAGCCTTTTGTTGTCCCCGCCGGAGATCAGCGATTGAACCGGCGGTCTGCCAGCCGTACGCAACAATGCAACAGACTCAAAATTGTAAACGGGAAGTAAATGAGAGTAAGCTAAAATTGATAAGAGACGCAGAGGAAACGGAGAGCAGACAGTTCCACTTCAGTCCGATTCCGTACTCCATTAAAAATCAATCCTAATGCCTTTTCGCCACACAATACTTCATTGAACATTAGAGAGAGATTAAAGCAAATTGGACTAGAGATGATCAGATATTGAAGCAAAACATCTGCAGGCCCAGTGTATCATTTTCCCTTTTTTTCTCTCTCAAGGGGAATACTAGAGTGCCCCGTCTGACTTCTTAACCCTGTGTTATCTTCACCTCCCAGCCAAAGACAGAGCCAATTTGTTTCCCAAACAATTCCGTAGCCATCCTGGTGATGGGGCTTGGCAGGCAAACAAAGAGGAAGAAATAAAGGAAGAAAGTTGAGGAAAAGAGATTGTGTGTTCAACCCTCAGGTCTAGGTGGATGCGCGTGCACTTTAAGAAGGTATTGTTTGTGAATCAGACCAAACTGCTCGTGCTGCATGGTTTTGATTAACCCAAAAATCAGGATCATGAGAATCAATCGTTTGGGACTTTAAAATGCAATGGTCTCAAAGTATCTGATTCAGTAAAAAAACAACTTTTTCTTAAGAGTCATTCCATCAGGAATTTGGACTGCATTGATTACAATTCATGTTTGATTCAGTAAAACGAACCAGCTCATAAGAGTCATTTGTTTTTGTTTTTAAGCACATTTCACTGATCAAGCTGTACGTTTTTGACTCATTTTTAAAATAAAGCCTCTAAGAGTCATGTATTTTAGCAATCAGGCTGAACTGATCATAACCAGCATGAACCAACTCATAAGAGTCAATCATTCAGGAATCAGAATACACTGATGTATGTTCTTGATGAACTAAAAAGAACCAGTTTATAAGAGACATTCATTCAAGAATCAGAACGGACTGGTTGATATTTATGTTTTACATTTTCAAAAGAAAAAATTGCTCATAAGATTCATTAATTTGGTAATCAGACCACACTGATTGTGCTCTCATAAGAGTCATTTATTCAGGAATTCAACAACACTGATTCAAACGCAATCACGCTTTTAATTGATCAAAAGGAACTCATAACAGACCATTTTTTTTTGAAGATTCACAGCTGAAGAAATATAAATAAATGGTGTCTCAAGGCCTCTGAAGTTGTCCCGTTGAGGATTACTCTCTCTCTCTCGTACTCATCCCTCCACCTTAGCCCCATCCCTTGCTTTCTGGACGCAGGCCAAGAAGGGAAATCCATGAAACATGAAGAATGCGAACGGCACAAGAGCTGCGCGGCTGCACTGAACTTTTCCACTGAATCCCTACAACTGGACAAAATTTTCGCCCGTCTCATGGGAAGTATCGCTACCAACCTCTAGGCGAGAACTAGCTTATCTAATTGCGCTGTGACAAGAGTAATGAGTGGGTTGAGTGTGTTTAAAAAAGAGAAGCAAAGCGAGAGAGAAAAAGAGAGGAGGGGAGACACATGGGACAGAGCCCAAGTGCTAGATGGAGACTCTCTCTCCTTGCTATCGTGGCAGATCACATGATCAAGACCATATCCGATTGGTCAGGAAGCAGAGCAAATTCGTCCGCCATGTAAGGAGGGCTGGTAGTGACATTCTCTCTTCCCTCCCTCCCTTCTCCGCTTCTCTCTTACTCCAATCTTAAAATGGCGGCTGGGGGGGAAAGTCTGCCAAAAAGGGAGCAAACCTGATGCTCTTTTTTCTTTTAAATGCTTCTTTAAGACTTTTTTCTTATTCCAAAAAAAAAGATGGCAAAGAGGAGAATGGGGCAGCTTTGAGTAGAAACAGATGAAGCGGGCTTGTTTTTTCGCCGAGCACTGGCTGGTACAGGCAGTTAAGGGGGAACTTTGACAGTGGGCCAGGAAAAAACATTAACTGTGCTGTGTCCGGCAGACTGCCGAGGGGAAGGAGGACACTTTCCTTTGGCTGGCATTAGCACAGCGCTAGCATTAACAGGCTTAGACCCCCTCCAGAGGGGTTGACTTGGGGACGGACACTGCGTCAACTTCTAGACCAAAACAGACACACTAACATGCACAGAGACAAAAGAAACACACTAACAGGTGGCTCTGAAACATGTTTGTTGGGTCAGGTATCGACTGCACAAGCTCTCGATTCCTATTTTGATTCAGTTTGATTTGGTTATATCTCACGAGAGATGTCAATCCGTCTTTTTGAGATATTCATTAAAGAATTGATTCATATGGCTCATTTGTTCGGGATCAGACTTCACTGGTTGTGCTATGTGGTTTTGATTCACTAAAATAAACTGAGATCATTCATTGGACTTCATTGGTTGTGCTGTATGGTTTCGATTCACTCAAAATAATAATTTCGTAGGTGTCTTTTGTTTGTGAATCAGGCTGCACTGGACGCGCTGTATGTTTTTGATTCATTAAAACAAACTGGCTCATCTTGAATCAGGCTACAATTGTGGTGCTAAAAAGAGCTGGATCATTAGAGTGATTTCTTTTGACAATCGGACCACCGATCATACTGTATTTTTGTGTTTCGCTAAAACAAACCACTTCATGACAGTCATTTGTTTGGGAATTGGGCTACATTGGTAGCACTCTATGTTTTTGTTTCACTAAAAGAACCGGCTCATACGAGTCGTTTGTTCATAAATCAGTCTCCCCTGAAGGCACTAAAAAGAACCATTAGAATTATTTGTTAGTGAACTAGACAACGCTAAAAACAAACTCGTTTAAAAAAAGTAAATCACTGGTTGAACTCTATATTTTAATTAATTAAACTGGCTAATAGGATCAGGAATTGGACTTGGTTGAACTCTATGTTTTTGATTCACAAAAGAAAAAGAACCGATTTATGCTAACGTGAATCAGACTTTGGTCACGCCATATGCTTTTGAATTACTAAAACAAAACGATTCACAAACAAATGACAACTATGAACTGGTTCTTTTTAGTGAATCAAAAACATAGATCACAACCAGTGAAGTCCAATTCAAGACCCCAGTTCTTTTTTGTGAATCAAAACCATATTGCATGACCAGTGAAGTCTGATCCCCAAAAACAATTAGCCTTATGAATCAATTATTAAATGATTATTTCAAAAAGACGAGTCCCACTAGATATACCCAAATCTTACTGTATGTTTCTGAATCAATAAAATAAACCAGTTCATAAGAGTCACCTTTATGTGAATCAGACTTGCTCTGTACTGTATCTTTGTGTTCAGTAGAAAGACATCAACACTAAGTGTTATGAAATACGATTTATTTTACATTGGCACGACCATGGCAATATCGACTTTAAAATCGCGTTTTAATTGCATGAAACTTTATTGTAGGTAAACAATGGCGAATCGATTTAGGAAAGCCGATGCATCCTCAAACAATGGACAAAGTTTGGATACAATCCTCTGAGCACATGACAGGACGACGCGAATGCCCTTGCGAGGTTTCCTAAAAGCTTGACACAATCTACCTGCTGGAAGATTAGGGTTTTGGAAAAGTCTGATTAGGTCTTATAGCGACTTAATTTGATTCGCAATCTGTACGGCAACTTTTAGGACCAGCTGGAGGAATTAGCCCGGGTCAGGTGAGCTGGACGAGAGACGCCAGCTGGGAGGGCACTTTTTTTTTCGGTGTTTGTTTTGTTGTTGGGCGAGTGGCACTGGCATTAAGAGGTGCAGGGGCTAATCGCATCATGTCTTCTGGCTTCCCAGGCATCAGTGACTCATATGAAAGAGGATCAAGGTGGAATGTTCTTTTCCCAGAGGCCTGTGCCTGATGGAATTAACCCTGCCATAGATCCCTTCCACCAACCGCAGGGGCCGGGTCAAACTGATTATCTTTCAGAGCGGCCTCGCGACAGGACCACGGCTATTAAAAGAGACGCTTATAAAACCATCTCGCACCTCTGCTCTTTTACGTTTGCCAGGCCAGGTTTGACAGTAAACAGGTAAACACTTGTGAATGAAGATGCAGATGCCAGAGCTCTGTTCGGTCAAGTCGTAATCAGTGCCATTCCACAAAGGACATCAGTGTCATCTTCCCCTGCGGCAGACGTAATGGCATCTGATCGAGGGATCTCTGTCTTCCTTCTCATGCCCTCAGTTCAGACGGAATACTCAAAGCGTGACGGAGACGGGATGCAGTCTGTCTCCCCGTCCACAATGCATTCCCTCTGATGAATTTTTCAAGCTATTACGGATTGTTTCCTGTTGTTCTTGAGCACTAAGTTGCTAATACACAGTGGCATGCTGTTAATGACCCAAACAATTGCTGTTTCACACATACATATTTCATTACAACAGCTGAACAAATAACATATTTATGCTTTATAAGGGGGAATGCCATTCGGATTCATTAGCTATGCAGGCAGGTACAGGAATCCCATCTGTAGCCGCATCTGTACAATAGGAGCTGACAATAACAGGCTGTGCCGAGCTATGACCAGCTAGAATAATAACATGCTCGATACCCTGCTACTGAAGATATAAGGTGGCATGCAAATTATGATTACTATGATTTTATTATCGTCCATTTAGAATTCACAAAATTGTAGACTTTCAGAATCATCGGGCTTCGATAATATGCCAGTATTGATTTAAATAATTTGTAATTTAATACATACTATAAATAATAAACGTATAAATACTTAAAATAATTACTACTACATAAATGTCCGGAAATCATAAATCATCGTTCACTGGTCTTTAATAATAGTCATTTTTATTATTGATTCCACATAATTGAGTTCCAGAAAGATTATAATTTGAATAAACATGTAAATTAGTGATAAACATTATTATAATTAATTAAAATTAGTGATATGTAATTGAGACCAAATGAGATGCCAGAATATCGGTTTGAATAAATTTATAATTTAGTAATTATAATTTAATAATTAATTAGAGCTATAATGTAAATAATGTAATTATTGTAAAATTAATTTGAAATAACTCAATTAATTTGAGTTATAGAAAAGTCTGAATATCTATTTGACTTAATAAATTATTACTAATAACAATCATTGAGTTCCAGAGAGAATATTAATAAAAAAAGGTTTTTAAAAAAAAAGTAATTTAATAAAATTAATACTATTAATTAAAAATAATAAAACGCATTATAAAAATTAAGTGAGAAGCCAGAATATCAATGACTAAAAATATTTTTTATTTAATAAAATATAAATAATTAACATTTTAATCATTATTAGCTATATTTTTTTCTAGTGTGACAAAACATTTTTGTAATAATTATCAATAAGTTATTTCATTTAAAAGACTTGCACTGTATTCAAACTATGAAAGAAGCGGCCACATACTGTAAACTACTCATCCGATTAAACATTACACTCATTCCAAGTTCAAAGTCATTCCAGATTTAATTAATACGACTATTAAGTGCTGAACACAGAGTAATAAAGCACTGTAAATTATCTGTAAAAATTCACAATCAGCATCATTCTGTTCGCTATCTTTTTTTCTCTTCTCTTCTTGAACCTCCACAAAGCACGTCCGGCTGCACTATCAGCCCTTAAGCAAGGTTACGGTTTCGTCTCTTCTTTTGCCAGTGCACTCCTTTGGGTTAGCGCTAACTCATTATGGCAAGCAGAGGAAATAGGCAAACGTATGCTAACCATCTTTAAGGTCAGAACTGGCCAGTCTGGCTAGATTACGCCAAGTTACGGGATAGCAGAAACGTGTTTACTAAAAATATGAAATCACAGCAAGCGACTGCCTTCTTAGGGTGGAGAACCAAATTTGGAGAGCCTGTCGGACACAGATGTGAATGACGCAGTACTGCTAGGAAAATGATGGCAATTAGCTATTAATTGCGGATATTACGGGGCCTCCTTTATCCATCAAATATCTTATTTAAGTACAGACCTACGACAGAAATACTTTCAACGATTTGTCAAACAGCTGCTCTCCCTTGTAAAGTACTTACAGCGCAGAGAACGACTTGTTCCGGCACGCTAATGACCTTAGCTGGGATAAGGCGGCTGATCCGCCAGTGTTAGGCTCATTATTGTTGGAGGGGATTTGAAACTGCTTTTCCTGTCTGGGCTGAGAACGGAGAGAGTATTCCCTGCATTATATATGTTTGCGACGGCGTCCAATCGTGCTGGAAACGCGAAGGGGGGCTGTTTGTATTTGGCTCTGGCTCGGGCTGCGGTGACGGGGGAAATGTGTGGTCAGGGAGGCAGCCGCGAGAGGGAAAGGGAAAGTGGGAGACGAGGGAAAACCACAGCTTGTGTTCGACACATTTCCAGAGCCCTTTGTCTCTGCGCTGGCCCGATGCCTTCTACCATGTGCGCACACACACAAACACAAGCTAATTCAAACCATATCGGAATCTGCCACGTTTCTCCAGCTCGGCAATTTGCAAAGGCAGAGTGCGCTTTAAGTCTTTTCATTAAATAAAAAGTAAACATCGACATTAAACATTGACATCGCACTCTCTGACTCTTAAAAGGCTCTTAATAAAAAGACAAAAGGCAATCTATTATTGAAAGCCAAACAATGGCTCATGCGCAAAAAACGCAAGACGAGGATCCAACCGAAACGAGTATTGTTCGAGAAACTTTGCTCGGTCCAGATATCCGTAAAACTATTAATCAAAAGGAGTAAAAGAAAAAGTAGCTAGTCAGCTTCATCTGATCTGGAGAGGAAGGGAGGGAGAGCGAGGGGTAAAGAGACAAGGCGGTCCAGGCTGTGGGCAGGCTGCTTATTAAGATTCACATGGTGTGGTGACTCAGCCCATTTTGGTAATGGAGAGCCCCGGCCACCTAAAGATGGAAATGGCAATTTTTCAAACCCCACATTTTATATATAAATTATCCCAGGCACTCTCACGAGTAACTCTGCAAGGTCATCCTCAAATATTTTGGATGCTTTGGGTTTGGAGAGCGAGCGCCGAGGATGGTGGGGTGAAGAGAACATCGTGGGACCGACGGTTGAAAGCGATCATGTGGGTGGAAACCGCTGATGTGCACTTCTGAGCCACTTGATGTAAGAAAACATCGTCTTGGTGCGAATCGGTTTCAAGATAGGAAACGGCTACGCTTATGGGACCTGTGTGGAAGTTCAGGCTGGTTTCTACATTTAGACAAATATTGGCTGCAAAATGACATTTTTTGGTTTCTGGCATGAAGAGAAAAAAGACGAATGCTGAATTGCTTGTATGACAATGTAAACAGACACCATTAAAACTTTAAAAACAGATATCATTTACATGGAAAAATGCAGAAAATAGAGAATTTTTTTTTATGGATCACAGATTTTTATAGATCATGGCTGTAATTACATTTCATGCGAACAGTGACCAAAAGGTTCAACCTAAAAGCTTTTTTTATGTTATTTTTTAAATTTACATTTTTTTAAATTTGACAGACAGGGTCGTTAAAAATATTCCGTCATAATCACATAATCTGTCATTTTAATTTTCAGATTTTAATCATATTAACACATTTAATTGCTTTTATTTTCGTTTTAATTTTTAATAAGGAATGTAGAGGGCGAGCATACAGGCTTATGCATTTATTTATTCATGAAGAGAACAGATGAACAGAGACTGTGCGTCACTTTTCATGTTCAACATACACCCTGCAGTCAGGGCTGTGTAAAAAAAAACAATAATAATTTCTTTATTTTATTAGATTATAATTTTTATGAACCAATATCTATTCTTAAATCCCACTTGATGAATGCACAGTACATATAGTGCGGTCACATCAGTGATTACGCTTCCCATCCAAAAATCGTACTAGGCTAAGGTTTGTGCTTTTTTACTTTTGATATGAAACAAAGTCTCAGATTTCAAATTCTGTCAATTTTATCAGGAAATTCAAGCAATGAATATCATTTGCCGTTGTCTAGGGGAAGTCGTGGCCTACTGGTTAGAGAGTTTGACTCTTAACCCTAAGGTTGTGGGTTCGAGTCTTGGGCTGGCAATACCACAACTTAGGTTTCCTTGAGCAAGGCACTGAACCCCAAACTGCTCCCTGGGTGCAGCAGCATAAATGGCTGTTCACTGCTGTGTGTGTCCACTTTGGATGGGTTCAATGCAGAGCACAATTTCTGCGTATGGGTCACTGTACTTGGCTGTATCTCACCTAACTAATTTTGTGTGATAGATCACTGTAGACAATTCAGATCAAGTGCAGCGGCAATAAACTCGCTTTACTAGTGGTTACTTGTGCGAGGTCGTATTAACCAAAAATTCTCTGTCACTATTGGAAAAAAATTCCAATAGTGACAGAGAATTTTTGGTTAATACGACCTCTGATATGCATTGGGAAACACGGAAGACTTACTGCAAATGCACCAAGTTTGATATATTGCTCCACTTTTTCTGTACTGAGAACTAAGCTCCTTTAAAAACAGCAAGAACTATGGTTGAGGCCAGTGTTGTGACCATGAGACTAGGCTAAAGGCGTTTAAACGGTCTATAAACTTGACCATGGCACACTTGTGAACTCTGTAAGTTAGGCCACTTAACTTTATCCCAGAGAGAGAAAACGAGCGAAAGAGAGTCCCCGACCCGCTCGCCCCCCATGGACAGTCCACTATCTGAGATTCCACAAGACCTGCCCTCTTAGAGACAGCTGACCCGCTATTAATCACTTGACCGACCGACCATATGATTGAGAACTAATAGGAGGGGGTGCTGCAGGGTAGGACAATCGGGGGGCGAGGGAACGCTGCTTTGTGCCCGCTAATCCAAGTGTGAGCGAGGTCACCGCGACCAGATGGGGTCAGGCGTGCCACCCGAGCCGGCCGCCCTTTGGTGCCCCTTCACACAGAAGCGTGCGGGGTTAAGGTTGGGGGACAAAGTTGGGCCTCTCCATCTTGTCCTGTCTCAGGAAGTCAGGCTAATAGCTTTAATCAGATGGGATTGCTGGATTACCCATGGATTTCCTTTAGTAAAACGCACCTGTGTACTTGCTCTCCATCTCAAAGTGGGTAATCGAGGATAGAGGGAGCAGCAGGACAGGTCCAGCTGGGCAGGACGTGGACGGTGTTTAACTCGGGGATTAATCAAGGACCACAGCCTGCCAGGGTCCATCAGGGCTGGTCCTCTGAGGAACGTAATGCAATTAAACAACCCAGTTGATAACGCGAGGTCCAAACATGCAGATCCGGGGTACAAAGAGGTTTTTGTATTGCCTTGAAAGTTTAACATGCGTCTCTGACTGAACAGTCGTATCAAAGCAACACACTTCTGCGTGGATTTAGTCACAGTTACATTAGTTGAAATTTGTGCATTTAATCCACTGGTTTTCTACCGTTTCTTCTCCAGCTCTTAAATCGTTCAGACAGCGAGTGTGACAGACCAGAGTTTTAAGCTTCTCTGTGCTACTTGGGAGACATTTAAAGCTCAATGTTAATCTCCACCTCCTCCATTCTATTTAAACACTTTTATTCTTCGCCTTCCTTCTCTGTGCTCTCAAAACGTCCCTCTTCCTCTTGGAATTCACACGTGCAAAGCGAGCGAGGAGGATGTCATGCGGTAAGCGGTGCTGGTTGGCACAGGAGTCTACTTTTCTGATGCGCTATGGCTTTACGCACTGGGCACGTAGCCTCGGCTGACCTCAGCTCGGTTTGGAAATCAGATCAGAGAGTCATGACAGACAGTAAACACTTGCTCCGCTCCATCTGGGTTTACAGACTGAGCAGGAGCAGCTTGGATTAGAGATGGGAGTGATTTGAGGCTCCACAGGTGATGCAGCTGTCCTTGCGTTTCACACTGTGGCCTCTGGGACACTGGGTCAATAAGATATAAAAGCGAAAAATATTGACAGTGTGCCGACATATAGCACTGTTGCACTTTGGGCATGCCGAGTTCGAATCCCAGCTTGCGGACCTTTGCGGATCCAGTCCCCCTCTCTCTCCCACTTTGCTTCCTGTCTAATAATTCAAAATAAAGAAAAAAATACCAAACATATATATGTATCTAGTAAAAAACATGCTACGTTTTAAAGGTAGTTTTAAAAATATGCACAAATTTTCAAGTAAGGTTGCATTTTACTACCAGAGTTGAGCTTTTATTTATGTATATACATGCTGGCTGCCTCACATGACATTTAGTGAAATATATGTTTATATATATATATGTAATATAAATGTAAATTTAAATGTAAAATTTTTTATAAAAATATATAATGTATTTAATTCACTACATTTAATTTAACACAAAATTTATAAAAATTACTAAAAAAAAATTATTTATTTTTTGAATTCAGTTCATGAAATGCATAATAAATAATTACTACCTTTTATATTTACATTTTAGGCATAAAAAGCCTCAAAATGTATGCAACACAAAAAACTAACTCAAAGAAGAGGTCTTTAGACATCATCGTCTAAATCAATTGCCTTTTTACTGCAATTTTGAATAAATAAATGAAAAGCAGCTCACGTCACTGACCATCCTACTTTAGCTCTCTTTTCCAAACCGTATCGATTCAGCAAGGGAAAGGCGCTGGATGCGGCTCTTCCAGTCTCCTTTCGGCAAGAGCAAATGCTTATGTTCACAAGATGTTATTGATTACGTTATCAGAGAAACACGGCGGCCAGGGACATTTTTTGAACAGCGTTGACTTGGCCCTCCCTTCCACCGCGTCTTATTGTCATGCATGCTGGAAGCCTCTTTCTTTCATATCTATCTTAAGAGTTGACAATGTTTTGGAGCAATTAAAGCAATCGATACAGGCCTGAGAGGAGCCTCTTATCCACAGTAATAGCTCTCACTGAATAATAAATAACATGCTGGCCGAAAGCTGGGAAGGGGGACGACCTCACATTAACGATCACAGCCTATGGAAAGGGGCTTCCTCACAGCTCAAGAAGCTTTCAAATTCTCACTGCGCCAGAATGCAGCTCCTTCAGGAAGAGGCAAACTAATCCCAAACAAAAACTTTGGCTAGGGAAGGAGCTGAAACTACACCAGCAGCACAAGTTCTTCTCCTACGCAACTCCCTGAATGGGCCATTGTTCTGTATACCTTATTAACAAGCAAAAACCAGGCCCAAAAATAAACCTGAGCATTAATTGAGAAAAGTGAGTCCATAAGATGCAGAGGAGCTCAGGTTTCAGATGGAAGGAACAGCCATCTTAATATCTCTCAGCAGAGCAAATGAGGTTAATGACAGTCTATTGACTGATCCTCCGCATGCAACATCTCTTCCTTACCAAGAGGAATCGGCGCTCAGAGTCCGGAGTATGAGGCACATTAACTGATAAAGACTATATTACATTATTGAGACATTTCGGGACTAGCTACAATCAAATTAAATTGATTCGGTCTAGTGAATCTGAATCAAATTTCTGTATTGAAAACGAACTGTAATGAGGCAAAATTAGAATCTATTCATAACTGGAATCGAGCGTTTTGAATCCGAATCAATTCAAAGGCCTGTGAATCTGAATTGAATATAAATCAATCAACAGAGTCAAAAACAATCAGCCAATGCTGAGATGAAATATACCTGATAAATCTGAATCATCTAAATTGCACCTGAAAGTTTATGAATCAAAAACCAATTTGAGTCAAATATGATTTAGCCATACTGAATGGCGCACAGAGGAGTTTGGGTCAGCTCTTTCCTTCTCCCTCTCCATTTCCTACAGTCTTCTTAAGTTGACTGCCAGCGCCAGGCATGGCTTTGCTCCCAGTCTCCCTATCAAATATTCCACGGCCCGACGTGCAGAGCCAACCACAACTCTTCACTGCGGACAGTGGCTCGCTCCAAGATTTGGTTTGTTGTTAATCTGCAAGCCAAAGCGGACTCCTGCGAGCATCCCCCACCCCCAAACACTTCCCAACACACTCTGATCTCCCTCGGTGAATAATAATAGCTCCAGGCAAAGACACTAGCTACACAGCTTGTGATAAAGGCTAAACAGCTACATGAGCCGGTCGAGCTAAAGGCCAGGCGAGCTGGAAAACGACCTGCTGCTGGATAAAATAGCTGTCCCGAACTGAAGCTTTGTCATAAACTCCGGTTCCCCCGGCCCCGCTCTAAACTGAGCGCGGTGTCAAAGAGGGCCACCTGTTCCTGTGATATACAACCTCTCCGGCTCTTTCTGTCACTGCAGTGCTGACCCAGATTGCTCCACAGCAGGCGCATTTGACCCCTGTGACCTGGGTGTTGTGACCCCAACACAGAGAAAGCACTTTCACCGGGAGGCCCCACGCGAAGTCAAAAGTGCCGACACGTGCATCCATGCACACGCGCTTGTGAATAAGTGTCAGGCCTCATGAGATATTTTAAGGCCCATGGACTTTGTAGCCTATATACTAAATAAACCAAGAGGTGGAGATTAGATTTATAGTTCAGATCTTGAAATAATCAAGCTTTGAAAAACTAAAGAAGAACAGTTAAAAACAGCTTCTCGTTCTTCCAGCTGAAAATGCTAAACAACTAAGAAGTAAAATGCTAATTACTAGGGGAAAAGCTCCATTTAATTATTTTTAGAGATATTTAGAAAATCTAGATTTAGAAAGAAAATATACAGGAAAAGCATTCTGGGAAATTAAGTGCTTTTCCATTAAGTTGTTAAATGTAAAATAATTAATAAAGTACCCCCTCTCTCTACATGTATAACATTTGCCACATATAATAAAATGTATGTTCATATTAAATGAAAAATTAAAAGTATACAGATAAAAAAACTGAAATAAATAGAATAGAATACATAAAATAAAATTAATAAAATTACTGATAAAATATAAAATAAATTATTAAATAAAAATACAAACTAAAAAGTGATAGAAAAAAGTACATAACTTTATATAAATCAATCACATTTCTACACACATTGTTTAGCTGTCTGTAAGACTTTTTAAAAAACATTTAAAACTTATTCAGACTTCAAAACATGTCTTTGTCAAAACACTGGCCTTGACAGTCCTTCTTGATGTAGTTAAAACAGCTATTTTGTTCAATCAAAAGCTATTAATTGATTCAAATTTTCATTTTACTTCCTTAAATCTGAATTGTGATCCCACATCTTATTTGTTTCCCCAAATTCCAAATCATCAATTATTACACTCAACATTTAGCACATAAAATAAATAAACTAGATGAAACCTACAAGCACAATGCTAGAAACCAAATAAAGCGTCTAACTGTGTGAGTAGCTTTTCTTCGCCTCTTTTGTTCTTCATAAAGGTATGTTTGACATACACACTAACATCATCTGAGACAATGATGCCCGCTGTTGTGGTTTGGATTTCCTCGACTGAACCCCCCGCCTCCCTCATCACATCAGAGTGGAGATCACAAGGCACAAACCACGCTGAGAAGTTCCCAAAGTGGGCTGGGGGCGATACAAGGGAGGGGGGAACGTTGGGGGGTCTTCGCTAGGTTTGACTGTGATGTACTTCCTGTGTGGCTGTCAGCCTGTGGCGTATCCTTCATCTTCCCTCAGCGCTGCCCTCGCACTGACCCCCCTCTCCACCAACACAACACCCCCACAAAAAAGTGTGTTCCTCTTGTCTGCTCCGCCGCGACCCCTCTGTCCCTATGGGCCAACAGCAGCCTCTTTCTTTCTCTCCCTCATCCATTCCACCTCTTTCTTGGTAGAACAATCCCTGCCCACAGGCTGAGCAATCAGGGATGTACAGTACTACTGTATATTTGACAACTGCAACAACTGCTCTGTTATCGCCGCCTGGGTTAAAGCGCGGAAGAAAAACTCCAGTGTTTTTGCTGCTGCAAAAGGAGCAGTGCGCTAAAGCCTTGGCCTAATTGGAAAGTCCAGTGCGATTAAGCTCTAAGTATCATTAGACAGAGGAAGGCCGCAGAGTGGAAAGGGTTCACTCCGGGACAGCCGACCCACTGACCACGGTGGGAAGTAGGCCACGTTAGCAGTGGAGCGCAGGCTGTGTGACACACTAACCTGGGCTGTGCTTTCATGTGTGCCCGAAACA
Organism: Carassius auratus; assembly: GCF_003368295.1. NCBI lineage: Eukaryota > Metazoa > Chordata > Actinopteri > Cypriniformes > Cyprinidae > Carassius > Carassius auratus. The sequence goes on along the minus strand of NC_039264.1, from coordinate 24,434,232 downwards.
GTCCGGTGCCCCTTTGCTTAACAACAAACTAATTCTTTATAGCAGGGCTGTGGGCTGTTTAAATACCAGTCCAGCCGCTTAACTGAACTGAACTGAGGTAGCAAACATCATGCAGAACTGCGATTTAAGAATTTTAATGTAAGGAGGTAGAATTAAAATAGGTGATTTTTCACTAGAAAAGCAACTTTTGTTGAGTTTTACATAAAAATCAAAACTTTACGCACGGATGGAACAATAGAACGACAGACAGAAATACATGTAGACAGAAAGACATACAGAACGATGGAACGAATGATAGATAGATAGATAGATAGATAGATAGATAGATAGATAGATAGATAGATAGATAGACAGATAGACAGATGGATAGATATCAAAGACCGAACAAACCAGTTGTCTAATAAAAGCAGCATAATGACTGTTTAACAGAAATTCGGCAGTATTTTTCCGATCTTGTCAGGCAAGTTGTTGTCAAGGTGTCTGGGGGTCAGGCTGAAGGGTCTGCAGGCGACTGAAAGAGCCCCGTAATTACAGGCCGGGGTGTCTCGCCGTGACCAAAGAATGGAGACCGAAAGCGGCTGCTGTGCGGCTTTTTGCGGAGCACTTGTGCTCGCAACTCAGACGCAATTGTGCTGCTGGGAAAAGTGCACAAAGGGAACAGGAGGAGTCCACTTAATCCTGGCGGGACGCAGTCAGTCAGAGTCACCGTGGCCCTCACACTTCTCATTTATCTGTTTTAACCGTTTCATTAGTCCCTTGCCCCGCCGAACCTTGATTTCTTTGTCTTTTTAACCCTAGCGATAAAAAAGGGTTGCCAAACACGTCTTCCCTCCCTATCTTGGATTACACCAAAAATATAACCCCTCCCCCCCAAAAAAATGGTACAAATGTACAAATACATAAATAAATATATGCTCAGATCCGGGATGAACCGCTAAAATATATATATTTTAATAACAAACCCCTTCAAAAAAATGTTTCATTCTTTCTATCTGACAGAAAAAGGCCCAGTAGGCCTTCTGACTGCTGGAAGCTTAGTGTTGTTATCCTAGCAACTGGAGATAAAATGGTCTCCCGGAGTCCGTGGGAGACTGGCTGTGCGAAAGAGCAGTTCCCTAGAGCATTTCCTGGTGCAGAGGTCCTCAGCTCCTGACGCTCTGGCCCCGGGCTCAGTGCACATGAAGCCTCCTTATTGCAGCAGTCGAGGCGGTGAATACGACCACAGTGATGCGGGGAGGTCAGGGGCACACCTCAAAGGATACGGCTTGCATTTATTTCTTTGCTTCTTATCCTCGATTTTGCACAACACCCTGATCCTACTGAAAGTTCTTAAATTACTATACCTCCATTTTCAGCCGCTATTTATTTTTTAAAACCATGTTCGTGCGTGAGAGAACAGCGTGCACTTGTTGAGCGGGGTGCTCTGAAAGATTCATGAGTTGTAATGCAAGCTTAACCTGGCCTTCTCTCGCAGCTCCGTGCTCCCTGCCACCCACCTGCGCTCTGTGGCAGGGAGCACGGAGGCACGCACACATGCACACACACTGCGCGGGCCCTTTGTGTTCGCCTCTGTTTAATTACACATCCCATAGCTTTATTGGCCGTGTGTTACGCCGCTTCAAGGCTTAGTAAGACTCCCTGTACGTTCTGGTGAGCCGAGAAGCAGAGAACTGGGAGATTTACGCAATTTACGCGACCAGTCGATCAGCAGGTGAAGGTGGGACTGCAAGCCTCCTCAATAATGGAAGGTGCGTGACAGTATCATTTATGAGACGCAGAGGGACGCTGTCATTTCAAAGTAATGCGCAGCGGTATTATTTACAGACGCAGTGACTGTGTGAGGTCATCACAGCGGGGCGGCAGTGAAGGGCAGTGACATTCAGGTTCAGCGTGAGGAGCAGGGCTGTGCGCTTCCAACTCAACTGAAAGAAGGATTTAGACTGAAATTCTTAACTTTTTTTAGTTTGAAAGTTTAAAAAACCTTGAAGTTTAAATGTCTACAGGCCTTACAGAATGACAGACCACAGATGGGCGGAACATAAGATATACAGAATGACAGAGAGTATGACCAAACAATAGGATGATAAAAATATAGAAAGACAGAAACAGACACAACAATGAACAAATAGATAGATAGATAGATAGATAGATAGATAGATAGATAGATAGATAGATAGATAGATAGATAGATAGATAAATAGATAGATAGATAGATAGATAGATGGACAGATTGTGGGGGGCAGTTTAAAGGAGAGCAGGCCATCTGTGGGCAGGATCAAACCCTGTGATCAAGCAGGTCTGTGACAACAGCAGCAGCAGGTGGGACGCCACTGATCTGTACGCCACACATCAGAGCTCTGCTCTCTCTCCAAACCCCCACCAATCCTCACATAGGGCCGTGATATCATATCCATCACCCCCCGAGATACCCTTCCAGTGCTGCTTCACACCATCCAAACACACCCTATAAAAATAGCCACCGCGAGATGGGAGCGAGACACAGCTGGACGGAGTTGTACGTTGTTGTTTTTTTGTGGTCGCCGATGCCTTTGTTTTTCATTTCAGTTGCATTTTTTTAATTGTTTACTCCAGGGCTTTGCTCCTCGTCATTTGTTTGAACGGATGTTGTGATTACGACAAATAAAAAAAGAGGGCCTTCTGTGGAAGCGCCGCATCTCAGCCCGCAATATGTGCACAGCATCTGTTGATGTTTAATGTCACCCAGCAGACGCTGGCAGACTTGCGCTGATCTTCTCTCTCTCTCTCTCTCTCTCTCCATCTCTCTCTCTCTCGGTTGAGGGTCCAGGCAAGCCGCCCCGCTGCCCCTCTCTCTCTCTACCCCACGTCTCCCTGGATGCGGGAGGCAGAGGGCACTGGAGCAGAATGCGTCCTAATTAAAGAACCCAGATGAGGAGCTCCAACTGTACCATCCTCTGGCTCCAAACGCTCTTAAATATTTATCAGCTTACCGGGTGGATCAGCTACACCCCTCCACCACCCGCACCAGCCAGCATGCTGATCCCCAGGCCAATGATAACAAACTATCAAATAGCTTTGCTTTTCCCCCTCCCTCTCTCACTGTGTACAGTCTCGGACTAACTCGCTGGTCTCACTTCCTGTCCACAGAGGTCTGGACCCTGAGCTTAAGGTTACGGGGCGACCGGACGGCCACTAATCACAGGTGTGAGAAGAGGAGTGTTGTGGGGTTTAATATTGGCCAGCCAGCTGTTGCAGTGCACGGCTTTCACACATGCAGCTCCAGAACCTTACCTGTTCCTGTAGGACACAGACTCACACTAGAAATATTATAATAAAAGCCCAATGTCACAGTCACCTCATAAACAAAGGCAACAACTCGATTAAACTAGTAAAATAAATACTTCACTGCAAGTAAATTTGTTTCCCTTTGGTTTGGTTAAGCAGATGTCCGTATAATGATAATTATAATTAATAAAAAAAATCAAGCTCAAAAATCGATGTATGAATGAAGTATAAATTACTATAACCACTTGATAAACTATAAAACTAGAAACAATTGAACAAATGAATAATTATATAATTTATTTATATATAATAATAGCTTATATTTAGTCAATTCAAACCTGATAAATAATAATAATAAACTATAAAAATATGTAAAATGAATAAATATAAATTAATTAAAAAGTAGATCAATTAGAGATCTGCAAATAAACAAACAAACAGATGTATGTGTTATATTTAAGCCCTCAAAATATATAAATATCTAAAAACATACAAAATATAAAACATTAACTTATAAAATATAAAGGCCTATAACTTGCCAAAGTAAACATATATTATATAGTACAGTATGATTATAATTTTTAGAATTATAATTAAAATGCATAAAAAATCATATAAATTAACATAACATTTGAATAAATAAAAAAGTAAATAAACTATAGAAGTAAGAATGTAAGAATAATAATGTATTTTTGTGCATATACAATGAAATGTATATTTAAGCTACTGGATTAAAAGTGCTTATATTTTGCTAACTAAAATGGGAAACAAATAAAAATGTAAGTTATGTAAATTAATCAAAAGAAAAATAATTAAAATAAATTAAACTAAAATAATAAGTAGACCCATATTAAAACAAAAAATGATTTACACCCTTCAATAAACACTAAAAAAAAAAAAAAAAAGATTTTTTTTTATATTTAGTTATAGTGCCAATAGTAATAAGGTCAGGTTGAACCTGTAGGTTTTAGACGAGAACAGTTTTCCAGCATATGCAGTCAGTAGGGAGTCACGTCAGGGCACAGGGTTGACCCCGCGCCTCGTCTGGGATCCCATGAGCTACTGTGACCGCCATCTACTGTTACCAGGCAACCCTTCTGTTGATCCCGCTTTTATGTTTCCACCCCCCACCACGGGCGAGCATTCTTAAAGTGCTTAGGATTTACAGTGAGCGATGGGTGTCTGAGTGTGTGTCTAAAGTGCATCATCTTGACTCCAAATGTCTCCACGTTTGGCCACTGAATGGGGAACTTCCCAATAGGGACGGGAGGGCTGGTCCAAAAACCGACTAGTCAATTACCCACAGTAGTTTGTGTAGATTTAGTTTAGATTTTAATTAGCATTCTAACTATCTCTGGAAAGCCAAATCTTAAGTCTTAACATACACATTCAGACGAGATTAAAAACAGCGCAACGTAAAGACAAGAGACCCTCAGACCTTGTTTTACAAATGCAACGTGTCTCGAATAAATCCATGTTACAAGCCTCGATTTGATTGGGTATTTTTCATAAACATTCACTGTTTGCGTGAAGGTTGTTTTGCTAATTGAGTCCGGGTTTAACAAACTAACTGTGGATGTGGGATTTGTAGAAGAACATGAAAGTTTTTTTTTTTTATGTTAAACGTCATGTTAAAAATAGCGCAATGTACAAACGAGAGACCCTGAGACCTTGTTTTTTAATGCAACATTATGTCGGATAAAAGTTGGTTGAACCCAAATAAAAGCCTTCATTGGACTAGACATTAACGGTAGGCTAAATGTGAGTTAAAGTCTGCGCACTTATTAAACAAAATTCGCAAACACATCATATGTTTGCAAAGTTGGTTTTGAAGTGCGCACGCTTTAGCTCAAATTTAGCCTACCATTCACAAATTAACTGTAGACATGGGATGTGTAGAATAACTTGTACAAATGTTTTTATCATGCATCAAGTAAAAATATAGCGCAACGCAAAAACTACATAGCTTCTTTTTTAACGCAATGTGTCCTCCTAGTAAATGCATCCAATAAGGGTTGGTTGAACCCAAATACAAGCCTTGTTTCAACTAAATGTTCTTCGTAAACGTTAATTGTGTTTGTGAAGGTTATTTTGGAGTGTGCAATGATATTTAAGCAAAGGCTTCTGGACACGTATGGATTATTTTAAGATTGTGTGTTAAGGTAAAAATAACGCAATGTAAAAAAACTGGGCCATTACGAAAAGCATTGGGCATATTTGCTTTATCCAGCCTTTTCAAACAACGTTTCAATGCATTTAAAGGTTTAGTCATATTTACCGTTGTCCTGCAAATTTTCGCTAACAAACTCCATTCAGTCCAATACAAATCCACCCAATTAGGAATTACGAAAAAATTCCACTCATGATTTTTCCACGTTGCCCAACAAAAAGCAACTTGTTTTTAAAGTGTATCTGTGTGAGCTGTACTTTATACTTCACTACACTATTGAAAAGAGACACTGTATTTTGTTCCCCTGAAAATGTTGCACCTTAAGAGTGAAAAAAAATAACAGGAATACACAGCGATAAAGAAAGAGAAGGATGGGAAAAAGCTTTCCTGGTGGGGCAGGCTAAACCGGTCTGGCTCTCATCAGAGACTTATCCCCTCTTAGGGTGAAAGAGTGCAGCGAAGGAAAAGGAGGGGCGTGAGACAAGGGGGAGGATGGTTGGGGGATTTGTCACGTATGCCTCTAAAGTTTCACAGCCCTGCAGGACTCTTCACCGTAGCGTCCACTACTTCACGCGCCTCTTTTATAGGATGAACTGAACTGAACGAGACTCAGAAGAACAAACGCAAGTCAATAAAACAACACCCTAGACATAGCGGCATAAAAATGAGAGCTACATATGGTTCTTTTTTTACTGTGAGACTCAAGCTGGCACCTTCACAACCGATTACTGATAAATAAAGCAGAAATACACTCTAATAAATAGCTGCGATGCTTATTACAGCTAAAGAACAGGCTCAGCTGCGTGGAGATACAGTTTAATGACCTGGCAACGCCAGAAGGCCCAGGACAGAAACACAGAGATAACACTATGATGCAGATGGGTTAACTTGGCATAGCACGCTACAAGAACAAAAGTAGCTTGAGCCCCAAGGCAGAGAAAAATGTAACACATGATGGGTATTTCTTGCACCTAATGGAAAGCGTAGAAACGGCAGACCAGCAGCCAAGAAATGAATCCATGGATATCCTTTAAAAAATAAAATAAAATAAAAAAGAATGTTAAACTTAACTTTTTCCCTCAAAAATAATTTTCTTTACCATTCAGGGCTAATATTTAGATATATTTTTTGTCATTATTTTTGTCTTTTGATTTGAATATATTTTTGATTACAAATTATAAGATTGAAATACTTTGTCATATTTCATAATTTTATGTTCTAGAACAGGTTCAACAAATATAACATTAATACAATAATAATTTAATACAATAAACAATTAGTTGACAATTGTAAAAAATGCTAAATTAAACTAAATATTATTTATTATTTATATCAAATCTATATTTAGTATATAATATAATAAATTATATTTTTATTTAAATAAATGTAGACAAAACTGCTTAAAAAAAGCTAAATTAAACTAAACATGTATTTTTTAATTTTTTTATTCATTCATTCCATCAGTCAATCAATCACTATTTAACAAAAAAAAAACGTTTTTTTTATTAAAGATTTTTTTATTATGACTGAAATAATCCTAAACTAAAAAAGCTTTTTTTTTTTTGCTCAAAAGATTTTAATACTGTGTTAATTTTCTCATTTACTGTATATATTTTTACATTTTTGTACATTTTCGAATTTCTTTATATTTATAGATTCTTATATATATATATATATATATATATATATATATATATATATATATATATATATATATATATATATGTTTACTGTATATTGTAAAATGAAATGTGAGATTAACTTCTGCATTATGTAGCTGTCAGAACGGAGATTATAAATCGTCTAATAGGCACTAACAGCATTTCTCTCGTAATAAGGTAAGAAATCTAGTTACAATCAAAACCTCATTGGTAACAGATGTTCAAATAAACCTTTATAATCTTTCTCTCTCGCTCTCGGATTAAACCGTGAGAATCAAGCTCCATATTTATTTGCACACCGAGTCGCGATGCTTCTAATTCCAATCAATTTCAACAAATCAAAAGCTAATCCTTTGAATCCGAATTAAAGCCCGGACTTCAAGAGCCCACCGTCAGCATGTTCTATCGATTTAATCCTGATACAGTTTGAGAAACATGTAGCGCGGCAGCTGATCGAGTCATGGGAACGGCTACAGCTGCGTTACCGGTGCGAGCGCATTCGTCACGACCCGTCGCGGTAATTGCAGGTGCGCGAGGACAGGGACGAAAATCCTACTTTAACCAAAGACATTTTAGCTTCAACATATCTTGAGAACGAGAAATCAGGGGATTCCCTTGCCATCCCTCTCTATTGAAAACTGGTAAGCTCGACACAATACGACGTGGCCAACGTCAACAAACAAAAACAAAAGGCTGCAGGCTCTACATAACCAAACCCCCCCACCCTTTGCATCAATTATACATTGCAGACTGGGAATAGGGGTGGAGAGAAGCCACTGCGATGCCAACAGGCCAAGGTACCGCACTGTTATCAGGCTTTCCCAAGCAAACCCCTACTTAAATTCCCCTCTAATTCCCCTGCACACGGCCCGCTTTCCAGATGGGCCCTGAGCCTCATGGCCTGCCAGCAACAGCTTGCGCCGTGTTTGTTGAAAACAAAGATGACGGATTAAATATCATGTGCTGCGCAGGGGGATGGAGGAGGAAAAGGAGATAATTCTGTGTTTCCCGAGCAAATAAGGTGAGAGCTGAGAGGATACAGACCTCTGTACAGTGCAAATATCGAGCGGGACAACGGCGGCATCTTCTCAAACAGCGGCCTGTACTCCAGAGAGGTGTCTTTCTCTCTCTCTCTCTCTCTCTCCGCCATTGTTTGTTGCGGATCTGTCCTCTGTGACGTCCCCGGCGAGCTCGACTGCTACACTCGGTTTAATTATGGAGTTTAATCTAATGACATCGCACCGACTCAAATCATGTCCTCATGTTTCACTTTATGGGCTTTCCTATACAAACGCTTTTATTTTTAGACAAAAAATGGCAGGCACAATGGAAGATGGCTAGTGAGCTGGTACTCTAAAACTTTATATGATTTAGATGGTGGACTAGTATATGATTTGTGAACCACATGACACCTCAAACTAATGAGGAAATCAAAAAGTACCTAAATAATAATAATAATATGCGGATGATGATTAGTAGTAGAAGTATTTAATACTATCATGATAAAAACAAAAACAAAAACATAATAATTATTGTCATTACAATAATTTTACATGTGTTTAAGTGTGTAAGAAAAGTAATATATACATTAAAAATATATAAATAACTTAAAAGTAATAAGTACACATAAACATACTAATTGTAATTTTGCAGTCTGTATACATGTATAATTGTAAACAAATAACATTGCATTTAGATTATATGTATTGGATGTTATAACTTATTTAATGTTGGTTTTTATAGATCATTTATATTTGTAATTAACAAATCTAAATACCTAATATACCTAAATAAATAATTAGACAGTTTTATTAAATACTAATTGAATAAATAATGAAAAAAGAACTAGCAATAAATTAATTGACATTGGGGATGACAAATGACCTGGATTATATATATATAAAAAAAAGAAAAAGAAAAAAAGTTTAAAATAAAATAAATAAAAAGGGTTTATTTTTGAGAATATATTTACTGATATCAAATACAGTAGTATCGAAAATAAAGTACTTTACAAAATAAATAAATAATAAACAATAAAATAAATAATATGAATTCATACAAAATAAAGAAAAATTAGTGAAGGTTTGAATCTGGCTTTCAACTCATCTATCCTTATTTCCAATCTCTCTCTACTGTCTCTGTATAACAAAAGTGGTAAAAAAAACTGAAAGATCCATTGCTAAGTCACAAACTATGGCGGGTTGACATCAAAAGCTACCAATTATGTTTCAAACAAGCAAACTATCCTCTGTTTGTATGCATTCTTCAACACTCCAGAGTGAACCGGTCATCCCGGTGCCACGTCCATCTCACCAGCTGTGCATAAACAGAGTCAAGTCTCAGGCCGGACCCCTGAGGGGGGAAGAGCGCATTTGCCTCGGATATTCCCATCTGAGCTGACAGATATTTACAGTACAATCCTCTCTCGCCAGGACGAAAGTCCCGAATCATATAGCCATAAACAGATCAATGACTCATGCTGTTCTGATAACTGAATACATGAATTCACATTACACAAAGACTCAGTCATTCCATTGACTGCTCTGAACAGACCCCACATATCACATTAATCCAAAGAGAAAGTCTCGTATCGCGGCCTGGCACAGTGGAAGCCATCAAGCTAATGCATCTTATCTTGAAACGAAAGCGAGTTGCGACGCAAAATGCGAATTTAAGACGTTCGCGTAAAACGAATCCTGAGCTGTTGAAGTTGTAACTGAATGGAGAGTCATGGCGAAAAACATCACAACACTGAGCTGCTTGTGTTGAGGTTTGATTAGCGCTACAAAAACAACGCTGCTGGACCCAAGAAAGGCTTTCAGAGGTTTACGTAAGCTATTCTTGAAAGACTGCTAAATTGGTCTTACTGCACCTAAAGCGTCTTCTCCTGCAACCCTTGAAGCGGACACCGCAAAGCTCGACTGCTTAGCTCAGCTTCTAGCATGCAATAACTTTCGGTGTCTTGAAAGCACGCCGTGGAATCAAAGCTATCTCTGCACAGACGAAAACAAACAGGGAGGACGCTGAATTAGGGTTGTCATGACTGGCCACGCGGACTCATTGTCTTCCTTTCTCTCCTGTGGCCTGAGAAGATAAACCTAGAGGCCTATCATTTGATCCTCAAACTATTAAACTTGGTTCCTTCTCCAAACGGCCCTCATGCTGAATCACTGTGGAAATGTCAGGAGCTGGAAAGGCTGGGGGCGAGGAACCAAGCACTTGTCTTCATGTGTTTTGCGGTAGCACCGAGAAGCAAAGCGGTCCACGTGCAGAAGGCCTGCGAAAATATACAGGCCTGACCAAAACACTCCCCTCTCATTTCCCTTTCATTTCCAAAACCTCAAGCAACCACCAGTCTTTGTGCAACACTCGTAAAGAGAAGCCAGAGGAACAAATGTATCTGCTCCCAGTTTCTGGGGTATAAATATTACTGTGGCATTCGCCCCAGGGCAACCGCAGTGGTGGGATAGGGAAAAAAAGTGAGCCCAAAATTTCAATGCAAGAGAAGACAAACACGTTGAAGCGATGCTCTGCGCTTTGTGATTGATGAAACATGCATGCACGAACATGACCTCAAGTGCTCAGAAGCCTAAGCCTCGAAAGACGTCATCCAAAAACAAGTTTTCTTGAGTATGCACATTTCAATTTTTTGAGGATTATCTGATCGTTAAATTAAAGGGGTCAGAAGCACTGTGGTCCCGTCGCATCATTGTGGAATATGATAGCACGCCAGCAATGAAGGGGCTTCGCATATGGTTCGAATCACAAGAACGTTCAAAGTTCTTATACATTCCATACTTATCGCAGCCAAACAGGCATTTGGTACTAAACAGATAGAACAGCGCTGTTTTCTTTTCTTCTTTTTTTCGCCTTTTCGCATGTTTCACACCCAAGATAAGTTTAAATATAGAAGCCAGGGCTCCACAAGGAGTTTTGTATCTTGCAAACTTCAGCATTTGGATGCAATTATTCCTGTCAACATTTTTGCTAGTAAAAATTGGTCAAAACTGCAGAAAGAACTTGTCTTGATAGCATCAGTAAAAATGGGTTGACAATTATCCAGTAAGTGGTAAGTAATGTTTTGGCATGTAACGCAATTTTCAAGCAAAATAATTAATAAATTATATATATATATATATATATATATATATTTACTTATATTTTATATATATATTCCTGTAAAATTCTAATAACATTTTCAGATCTTGTAATTAGTAAAGAAAACTTGTAAAAAAAATTATCTATTTTAAATAATTTAAAGTATTTGTAATAAAAAAAAAGTTTAAAACAGAAAATACAATGTAAAACAAACAAACAAAAAACAACAATTAAAGCACCAAACACAAAACAAAGCCTTAAACAAATTATCTGTTTTAAATAATTTAAAATATTTGTATTTATAAAAAATAAATAAATTAAAGTTTAAAACAGAAAAATACAATGTAAAACAAACAAACAAAAAAAATAAAAATAAAGCACCAAACACAAAACAAAGCACAAAAAAAACTAGTACAACACACAACAAAACTTAATACAAAGCACCAAACACAAAACAAAGCCTTAAACAAAGCACACACACACACACACACACAAAAAAAACAAAAAAAAAAAACAGAAGAAAACAAAACAAAACACCAAACAACACAAAAACATTTTTGGGGCCAATGTTCACAGAGCAACTACAATCTGAACTACTGGTCCAACTACGAAAAATCTCTCCAATGTTGAGCAATGGAAGGTACGAATTGGGGGGGGGGGGTTGGGGCTAGGAAAGCACTTTTAAAGAGAGACTGTCTAATTGTATGACAGTCAAGGTAAAGCGTTCCACATCGAGTATGACATTTGAAATTATGTCATGATGTTCAGTTAGTACACATTATGTTACATCATGTAGAGGAGTCGTATGCATTTCCTAACGAATAACTCCAGGCTGTTTTTATGGGCCGCTTTAATTGCGGCGCAGAAGAGGGTTGTTAAAATTGCAGATTGCTTTTATCTTGACGAGAAATGCTCAGGATTAGGTCTCTTCAGTCGGCCCGGCATTGTTTTGGAAAAGTGGTGGGGGGATGCAACAAGTTATGCAAATGAGATGTTAATTAGGCAAATGGTGAATTAGAATACACCAGTACAAACCAGCCCATTGGAATGGGAGTGTGGGAATGGGGAGGCCAGGGGAGCCAGCTGTATCCCTCCCTCTTCAATCACAGCCGAACCCCCCTGACTTCACTTGTGCCCTGCGCCTCCCTGCAGGGCACTGACATATTGTGGCTTTTGCCTGAGCGATAGCCTGACGCATAATGTCACCTCAGCCTGACCGATGCAGAAGGGAGAAAAAGGTGTGCATGGAAAAAGACACTTTTTTTTCACTTGACACTAAATCTTCGCCAAAGCTTTAGTGTGCAACCCTCGCTGGGCCGGCCCCATAGAAACGGCCACTCATGAGGTTATAATGGAACATAAATGAATGAATGGCAATTCACATGCTAATGCGAAAAGAGGAGGAAAAGGAAAGTTTTGTTGTTTTTTTTAATTTTTCGATGTTTCTTGCCCGCTCAACCAGCGTTTTGTTCAATGCGCCGTTCCTGTTTAACTCTTTCACGGAGATGCGTAAATGCAGATGGAGTGCAAAAGAAACAGAACGAATACTCTGCGTCAGTAAAAAGAATACGTTAGTGGTTAAGGTAAAAAGTTTAAGTGCGTAAATCAATCAAAAACTAAGGCTGCAACTAACAACTGTTCAAAGTATAAACAGCAACATGTTACTGAAATCAAATGACTTTCTAGTAAAAGTTAAGTGTCCATTTAAAATAGGATTTCAATTAGGTACGGTTTATTAAAACACTAAATTTAACTGAAAATCAATTGCTACGTTTTATTTTAGAGCATGAGATCGCTGATGATTTATACACTCACTCTTAAATAGGTGTAAACTGAACTAAATAAGGTTAATTAAAAATAATAATACATTTAGAAATACAATAAATTGCGATAAAAGAAAAGCATGTTTCTGGAATTAGAAGAGGGAGATATTTCAAGCTTTATCTGAACACAACCCTACAGTCAGCTCAGCTTCTGTGCAAAGCAAACACTCCTGTTGACATGAAAGTGTGTAAAGGTGTATGACATATCGACAGCCCTGCCTCCACGCCTGGCGTAGTATCCGGCTCCGCATCCAACCAAGTCAGTCTGGGACTCCATCCAAACTCTGACCGACCAAATTACAGACGCTCGCTCCCTTACTGGTCACAGGCTTTTTCATTTAAGCCCTTTCGATGACCTCCTCCTGGCTAATCCAGTAGAGGAAAGTTAAAACGTCCGTTTTCAGCCTGCAAACCCCAAATGATAATTTTTTTAAAGCTGGTATTATGTTCGATTAAACGTTTAGCAGCGTTTAACGTCAAACACCAACAATGCCGTACACTGCTGACCACACAAATACAAGCAAAGGCGTTTCCGACCTCGGCGTGTTTTAGAGGACACAGCCTTGCTGTTTCTGAATTAAAGCATTTGGAAGACATTAGCTTATGTGCCTCTCTCCGCTCCGTCTCTTCACTCCCTCCACCCTTGAAAGCATGTGGTGACCCAGGGATGTGTAAAATGGGGTCCAAATGAATTGCTTGGGCACTTGAGCTCCTCTTCCCATTACATCGCGCTGCTCTACCTGTGTTGAGTCAGCAGCGCCCTCACTCTATCCATCTAATGGACAGCGTTGGAATTTAATTAGCGGGAAGCTGCAGAGCGGCGGCCTGAAGAATCCCCAGGACAGAGGAAACGGTGGAGCAGCGTGTGTCCCTGTGTGTGTGTGGTGTGTGTGTGTGTGTGTGTGTGTGTGTTGGCCACTGACATACGGCGGATACGACAACAGGACACTCTCAGGCCCTTGGCTTACACTGGACAAAGTATCATTCACAGATAACTGTGCACATTTTTTTGGCCATATCAAAAGATGAATTACAGCTGATCATTCCAGATGAGTATTTATTACTTGTGCCATCATTTTGAGGGATTTTAGCATGTTAGCGTGTCACACTGAAAATGTAAATTTAACTGTTTATTCTTCACGATATAAAAAGAAGGATTACAGCTGATAATTTTAGATGAAGATTGTTGTTTATGGGATCATTTTGAATGTTTTTGGCATGATAGCATGTTACTCTGTGAAGATTATTTCACAGTCTACACACCAACTGTGGTGGACACTACATTATTCACAGATAACTGTGAAAAAAAAATCATCATTAACAATATCAAAAGCGACATAACAACTGATCACTGTAGGTTAATGCTTGCATATGGCATCATGTTGAGTGTTTTTAGCAATATAGCATGTTCCTCTGAAGATTTTTTCACAGTCTACACACAAACTGTGGTAGTCACTGCATTATTCTCAAATGATTGACAATGTATCATTCACAGATAATTGTGGGGGGGGGGGAAGACATGCACGTGATGGAAATGTCTTTAATCAAAATTCCTGATGATAAAATTTTTATTTTACTTTATGTGACTGAATAATTTGCTCAGATTGTGTAATTTAATATGTAATTTACGTTTCATCATTTAACTCAGTTGTCTGCTATAAGGAATGAAAGGGCATTTAATAATATCTGTTGCATTAAAGATGTGATTTCAGGTATAATGCATTGGCTTCTTCCAATCCAACAATGGGGCAAATCCTGGCCTGCAGCAAATGTGGGCCCATGTCTGGCATCTCCCACAGGAAGTGCTCCATACCTGTACCATTTCTTAAAATATTGACTTTTATCTGCTGAAATGTGTATTTAACAAGCGTGGCAGACAGTGATAGCCTTTACCACAGATAATGCAATCCCAGCCCTGGGTTTGTTGTGCACTTTTATGTACACATGAGGTTGAAGCAAAAACATTTAACATTTAATTAGATATAAAAATATTCTGTATGAAAACACTAAGGTTTCCCAATTTTGAACAAAAAAATAAATACAAATATTTTTTCGCCATTAAAAGACGTGTTACTGATTTTTTTTCTCAGATCGTGATTGATTAATATTAAAGTTGAAACTAAAATGGTAATAAAAATAAGAATTTCCAAAATGCAGGGAGACGTGACTGGATAGATTGCTTAGATGATTGACTTATATTAAAGTTGCTTCAAAACTGTAGTAAAAAAAAAAAAACGATTTAAAAAAATAAAAAATTAGGGAAATGCTTTTTTATACTTTTTATTTGGTAAAAAAAGACATGAGCATAATCTACAATGGTTTTATCTTTACCAAATTAATTCATGTGACTGAATTAATCACTATTATTTATTAAGATGACTTAAACACACAATATACTACTAAATATTGCTTTTTTTGCGAATAATTTTGATATGAAATTCAAAACTTGTCTGCCTAACAACATCTCATAAATGGCGGTAAGATCACTGTAACACACCGAGTAAGACCACAGACAACAGGTGGCACTGCGATTTGAACCCTCCACTTAACAACACTTGCCTTCAGCTACCGTCGGCCCATTAATAACTCTGTGAACTTTCGACTAGCACTGACAAAAGAATCTCTAAACAATATTCTGGATTTCACAACACAGTGCCACATTCTCCCGCGCCAGCTGTTTCCCAACTGTGAAGTAACACAAACCCCAGGAGCGGGAGGTTTCCCAGCGCCGACGCACCAGACCGGAGCTCTTCACTGGGAACGTAAAACAAAAAGTGACGGGGGAGGGGTGAGGAACGCAACTTGTGGTTAAGGGGGGACTCATTCAAACACGCATGCGACGAGAGGGATGTGTCCTACTCTTTTTCAAATCGAACCAATTAGCTTGGTCACACAGCTCCCCGCTCCCAGATGGTTCACAGCTAATCAAGTGGTGCTTTTGTTTCGTCTGTGAAAACTGTTTTGGAAGTGTGGGTGAATATGCGCTCCGTGATCAATTTAACGAATCCCGGGCAATCCCTCGTTGGTGCGGAAACAAAAACTTCTGTGTTAGTGTAATTCAGACGTGTGACTAATGGATCGATGCCCCTAAAACTCTTTCTTAATGAGTGATACTCTCTCATACGGCGAGTTCGGGAGCGACTAGACGGAAGGGAATGATTTCGATATCCTGTTTTAATCACTGCTAATTAAATAGTATCTTTGGTATTCGACTGAAGACAAATCATTTCAAGTGTATTATTTAAATCGCAAAACACATGGTGGGGGCGAAAATATCTTTGCCCATGTCGGCCTGGGAGTCGAAGGACTGCTGCCTGATGAAAGGGGCAGGCTGGAGGGTACAATTTGTGACATTCTTTCATTACGGCATTTGAATTTCCTCCAAATATGATCGTTCGTGATGAACCCCTAAAAGAACGATGTTTGCATTCAATCCAAATCCAAGGCAGGCTAATTGGGAGTGTGTTCGGAGGTCTTTTTCTGAACAGGCTCTGCAAAAAATAAGGAACAGAATTGTGCCAGAACTCGGGGTCTGGCTAGGAGTGTGCCTTAGCCTTATTATCTTTATTTGCTTATTTATTTATATTTCTGCAAAGCAGACAGATGGAGGGACCGAGGGCAGTTCTGGGGATAAATAGTTCAATAATTTAAAGTCAATTCCATACTTAGCCCAACACCCTCCCCCGCATTCAATAATTAAAAACAACATCTGACGATTTGAACACAAAAACACAACAAATACCAAACATAACCTTGCTTGGAGAGAATAAGCCTTGCTGGCTAATGTGCTGTAAATCTCAGACAAATACTAGAAAGTTTTGTTTGATATAAATACATAGAGAGAGATCTTGACAAACTTTCAAAAGTTCTCAAAAGTATATTTTCACAAATATTTCTACGTATTTGGTTCTTCTATACCGAGAAAAAAAAACTGAAAAATGCCATCTAGTACATCGCTAAATGAAAAACAATGAAATAAATAAATAAATGACAATAACAAATAAATAAATATATTATACTAGTGTTACAATGATAAATAATAATGCTAAATATGAAAACTTTTTAAAAACTTTTCAAAAAAATAAATATTCAACCTCTAGCCATACATGCTAAATATTTAATTTTTTATATATAAATATTGCTGGACCTGCTAGTACTACCACTAATAATAATCATAATAACAGACAGGATTCATTTTACATTAATAATAATAATATACTATTTTTATTATTATTTAATTATTATTTTCATCCTTATTAATAACAATTATCATCATCCTCATAATATATTTTTCAAATATTCGTAATGCAAATTATTATTGGAGTTTAAGTTCCTGTATGAAAATGCAGAAATAAAAAAAATGTAAAGTTGTCACGTGCTTTTATTGCTGGAGTTTTAGTAACTGTGCAAAACAGAAATAAATTAATTTAAAATCATATTGGTATTGCATAAATCATTTTGGCATTATTTGTATAATTTTATGATGAGACATTGCTGCACGAAACAACAGAAACAAATTACTTTTTTTGCAGATAAGTTATGAAGCACTTAAAAATAATAGGTATTGGTGAAACAATATCGGTTGATCTTTACCTCACTACATTTGATATTTATTTTCTGGACATTATAGGCCTAATTTTTAACTGCTAATAATTCCTTAAGGTTTTCAACGTACCGGTAAAATTTGTCTTACTTGTCAAATGGTGATACATTAGAAAGATTTTCACATCAGCCTCAATGCTTAAATGTGACAATGCCCATTTCCCATTAAACCCATTATAAAACGGAAAGTCCAATTGTTGCATGATCGCATCCTACAATATTCAGAAATACCACAAATATTGCACTGAAAACCAGCCTTGACGTCTAGATTTAGTCAAATACTCCAGTATAATCTTCAGATCCACTAGAACTCTGCTAATGTCCCTAATCCAAATCTAATGTAATGAAATTCCATGAAAACAGGGATTTTGCACGACTAGCACATGCCAGTCACAGACCAAATCTGTGCATTGCTCAGCAGCAGATGGGCATAACGGGTATTGGGACAGACGAGCAATTGAAATAACATATTCCCTTTAACACGGACACGCATAAAATCCCAGAAACATGCACAGAGCAACGACATGAGAGGATCCTGTAGAGCAGCAGCGCACCCCCAGCCTTTCTTCTATATTTTACCAGCCATACGGTAGTTTATTTTCCACTTCTTTTACCATCTGTAGAAACTTTCCCCCACAGACATTCACAGCTGTCCTGTTTCATGTCTGTGCTCTCCTTTATATTCCGGCGTACAATACTGCCCCGTGCCTCAATCACCGGGCCTGCATTCTTTTCTTGGCAGTGGGAGTGGGCCTTTCATGATACCAGTGCGCCAGCTATGGCAAACAGTAGAATTTGTGTTTAGGAAACGGTTTGGGAACATAAAGCATGCTGGTTTGTGAGATCCAGACGTGTGTTGCTCAACACTGCAAACACAGTGATCAATAGGCAGTGACGTACCGATCGGCCACTATAATGCAGATCAATCTCCACGTGATGAGGATCCAGTTTGAGCAGAGATTTAGTGATGAAGCAGACTCAGTCTGTCAGTTTAAACCCAGTTTAAGAGGCTTTTGCTTGCTGGGATTCATTTTATGACGTTTGAATCTGAATGGACATTTCTGGCTTCTATTGTAAAAGCAGCTTGCTAAACATAAGCTCTTAATTCAAATGTATTGCAAAGAGCCTAGTTGACAAAGTGTTGTTCTTGAGTAATAATGGGGGAAAAAAAACACATTTCCTAGTCTCCTCGAGACGCACATGAGCTGTCTGCTCACCATTCACATGAAGTCCTCATCAAGACCTAATACAATCAAAGTTTCTCCTGGCAAGGGCCTCGCAATGCCTCGTTTGCTGCCGGCTGGGGCTTGAGACAATGGCACTCTTGTTGAATGGCATGCGCGCACAAAGGCTCCATTATCAGAAGTTAGTCAAAGTTGCTGTTCTGTAATGAACGAGATGTCTGCTCTCGGGAAGTCTAAAACAGACTGATCCGTTAGAAGACACTGCGTACCGGTCCCCAACACGGCTAAGCTCGCTGCAGTCCATGAGTTCTCAAAAAAAGGTGGACAAAAGGAAATGGTAGACATGGTTAAACTTGCAGTGACAAACAACAAAACCTGAGCCTTTCTTTGGACGTTCAAAATCTAACATCATAAGATAAATGACGTGGAGGGACTGTGTCATCATCTTCAAAACTTCGCAATTGGCTTAAAGGGATAGTTCATCCAAAAATGGAAATTACCCCATGATTCACTCACCCTCAAGCCTTCCTATATGCATATGACTTTTTTCTTTCAGATGAATAAAATCTAAGCTTCACAAAAAAAAAAAAAAAAAAAAAAAGTGCTGAGATTTTGAAGTCCAATAAAGTGCATCCATCCATAATGAAAATACGCTGCATGGCTCTGAAGCCATTCTGAAGCAAAGGGGTGCATTTGTTTCAGACACAATCGATATTTAAGGTGGCGTTCCAGTGCATAGCGTAAACTCTGGTGAAAATATGCGAGTTTTGCAAGAACCATGTTTTGTTTACAGCAAAAGAAAACCAGTCACCTTTTGGATTATATCAAAATCCTCTGATATTTTTCTTTACAAATCCTTGTTTTGCACTTGACCAGTGTTTTGTTTTACTCTCTCTTCCGTGTTTCTGTGTTCGTCAGAACTGAGGCCAAATAGCTTTTTGTCCCCATTGACTTCCACAGTATTTTTTTATTACTATGGATGTCAATGGAGACCAGCAACAGCGTTCTTCAAAACATCTTCTTTTATGGTCAGTAGAAGAAACAATCTTTTGGAACAACTTGACGGTGAAAATTTTGAATTTTGGGGCAAACTATTCTTTAAAATAGTAAACAATGAAAGCAATGCATATATTTTGTTTTTTTTACATTTACCTTTCTTTTACTATTAATACTCAAATCTTTCTTGTCATTCTAAAGTTATACCCATCCTCCAACATTTGTGTGTTCATTAAGTAACTATTTGAGCTAACTTGACAATATAAACACATTTTAAGATATTTAAATCCAAAAGTATGCACAAAAAGTGTGTATTCCATACAGGCCTACTTAACACATTTCCACACAGCAAAGTCATCTGTACCAACTCCAACACAAGAAGCATTAAATAAATGTGTGAAGAAAGGAGGATAAAAATAAAAATAGCTGAGCTCCCATCACGGGGCCCATTTCTCTCACAGTGGCCATGCGCTGGGACGACTGAGGAGTTAATACAAAACTAATTAGCAAAAATTGACTGGTGCCAACCCCCCTCATTCCTTTTCCTGCCTCACTACGCAGGGGGACAGCGGTAAACCCAGAGCACAGGTGTACCACTCACGCCGGCTCTAGATTACTGCCCACTGCCACAGCGCTCGAAACCCTTCACCGCGCTCCCCAGGCCGCGCTTATGTCAGCGAGGAAATGGAGTGTGATGAGCTGCATTTTAAACAAACTGTCAGAAATGAAAGAAACACAATTGTTTTTGAACCACTACAATGAAAGCGACGCATTAATGCGCGGCCGAGACGCTACTTTTGGCGTCAACTAACGTGGTCCAAATCTGCGAGGAAAGATCGGTGCTGACAATGCACATTAAACGGATTACACGAATTTGCCTCGCAATCAGGTTTAGGAGAAATTCACCCACTAAAAACAAGTGGCTGCGCAACAAAACATCTTACAGTGTTTCCTCGTCCCAGAACCATCTGCTTCGTTTAATCCAATCACATTGCAGCAGGAAAAAAACGGTTCAAAAGGAGGTCAAATGCAATGATATTAAAACTGACTCTGCTGTATCCCATCACTGGATCCGAGCTGGTCCTTCAGGACTGGGTCCGTGCCAAAGCGGCATTTGCACAAGATAACTTGTTGCACAATGTATTTTTATGAATGGCCGACAACCTCGTTTTTAATGAATGGTACTGTGTGAAAGAGCACAGTGGCATGGTCATTGTTGCAGTAACGGGGCCGGTCGGTGGGATTTAGCGAGCAGAAAGCAGGGGAGGATGGGTGCGAGGGGGTGGGGAGGTCCCAGCCCACAATGTGTACTGCAGTAACCACAACAAAGGCTGTGGTTTATCCCACAATCGCCTTAAATAGATCCAAATTATTGTTATTCCTCAGCCTGTGGAAAGGAAGAGGAATATAAAACGGCTGTAACACAAGATGAGCCAAAAGTCAGCCTGAAGATATCAGCGGATTCGGTTACTGGTTTTAAAAACACGAATCGACGGCTTGCTGTAGCCTTTGACCGGCTTTTTAGCCAGCTTCCTAGAACTTAATACGAATTTACAAAAACTTATGACAGGGCGCCCGGAGCATGCGTCATCAAAGCTAACTAGTTTTGAAAGACACACTGTACAGTAAATCTGTTTAAGAGCTCACATGGAAGTGGGTCAGACGTCTTTACAAACATTACACACACAAACGGTTTGTTCGCCGCGGCTCCAGGTCAATTAAGGTAAGTCCAGTATAAATATCTATCAGCCTGGCTAGAAATGTACACACAGGCCCGGTTGAGCGTTTGTTATCTATCTGCACCAGAGGTATCCTTCCATTGTGTAGTGAGTCTGAAAAACACAACTCCAGTTCTCAACAAGTGCAATTGCATTCAGTAGACTTTTATAATGACAGGAACTTCAAAGAATTCTAATTGAGTATTTCATCTTATTAATGCAACTTTTCAATTTTATATGACAACACAATATCCTTTTTTCCTCATGAAGTAATCATTTAGACTTGAGCTTGAAAGGGAACTAAATGTTACATCTAGGTGAAAATGTTGATTGAAAAAAATAAAAAATATATTTATTTTTAAATATTTTAAAAGTAGCGTGTATGTTAAAATACCAAAAATAAAATAGTGCGAGGGAAGAATTATGAATTTATTTAATAAATATTAATAAATAACATTCAGTTTTAAATGTAACATAACTACTTAAATCTACTTAAAAGGGTCACTGGTGTAATGCTAGTCTGGGTCTCCGTGGATATTCGTCTCTTTTGGCTGGTTTAAACACCACACAACTCTGTGGCCCAAACAAAACCACCTGTTTTAACAGGAGGTCAAGGGGACAACCCAAAACCAAAGCTTGCCCTCCGCTTGACTGGCTGCTAATAGGAGTGGATGTTTATCTAGGAGGTCAAATGCCTTGAAGATGGGGTCACGACCCTTACATCTTAAGCCGTGACCTCTCCCACGTGTGGAGTGCTCCTGTCGTAAATTAGCCGCGGTTACACGTCCTCAGGCCTAAGCGAACACTACATTTGTGTCTTTTTCTAGTTCTCACGTTACTTTCTGTTAAGAGATTTATGGCATCTGACTAAAATTATGAACTGCGTGACTGCTGAGATTTGAAAAAGGGGTTTTTAAAATACATGGTCTCAGAAATACATTTACAAGCACAAACTTGAACTTGAACAAAATATAGGAAAGACTTTTCCAAATCTATCTTTTTTCTATCTATTAAATCGAATAGAAAAATAATTTATAGTGCAAAAACATTGACAAAATATTAAGAAATGCAAACGTAACCTTGCAAATTATAAAAAAAAAATCCAAATATATTAAATATTCGTGAAAATATTGAAGAAATATGTAAAGTATTGAGAAATACAAACTTAAACTTACATATTCTATAAAAAATATAATAGACAATACTGAAAATTTTGAAATTTAAACTTATAAGTTAAAAGTTGAACATTTCTGCACATATATTGATAAACAGTGATACAAACAAACTCACATATAAATATTGAAACACAAACGGAAAAGTAAAACTCATGGCTTATTTATATTGTTCCTCTAGTATATTTGAGTTTCTGTTTACCTAGACTGAACTGAAACCCCTCTTCCAGTAATTTCCCCTAATATCGATAGGTAGTCATATTATTGTCAAGATGAAGTGGGTGTGTTTGCTGGCCTGCACCCCTTTGCCCTGGCAAGACTGTGGGATAAATTTAATTACTGACTTTAGCTCCTCTCAGAAGCCCCACTTTCGCCATCTGTGTATGAGGTCAGGCTCTCTTCGGATGGCTTTTAATCAAGGGGGCTCCAGCAATGCTCCGCTGCTTTAAATAAGACAGAGGACGAAACTTGATCGGCCCGAATGCAGGTCAGAGACGAGGAAAGAGAGAGAGAGAGAGAGAGAGAGAGAGAGAGGCTCCTGCGTCTTTCTTCCTCTTGTTCTCTCGCTGACGTCTTTTATTCACCATAGAATCAAAAAGAAACGGT
The DNA here is from genome assembly GCF_003368295.1 of Carassius auratus. Lineage (NCBI taxonomy): Eukaryota > Metazoa > Chordata > Actinopteri > Cypriniformes > Cyprinidae > Carassius > Carassius auratus. Next base: position 24,410,938 of record NC_039264.1, on the reverse strand, counting down.
AACTTCCCCCGATTAGGATGTTAGCAGGACGCTCTCCACTGAATAGGCTTTCAGAACATCAAAACTAAGGATTTCAGCAGGCCACAGGGAAACGCGTTTCAGCGACGGTGTCGCGCTTATCCTCACAAAAAGCTCAAAGGCTTTGGGCCTTTGTGTTCCCACCAAGTCAAAGTAATTCACACGCTCCCGTTTTGCAACCTGCTGTCAGCCAGATAGCCAGGTTTTCCGACGCGGCGCTAATACTCATGTTTTACGGCTTTATCTCCGCCGTCTTCGGGTTCCACAGCATTCTCACTCTTTTATCGATCGATGCGCGAGTCTGTACGGGATGCTGGGAACGGCGGAAACGCACGCTGCCAACTCGCCCGGTGCGAGAGGAAACGAATGTAATTAAGGTGCTCAGTTTGCCTTGCGAAACAAAGTGTGCTTCTTGTCTTGCAAGTGAAAGCCTGTGTTTGTGCCGCTGTCAGTGCAAGACGGATCCCCTGCCACCTTCTGCCAATTAACAGTCGCTCCGTCAGATATTTGTGCCGGACTTTTCCGCGTTAGCTTCTTGCAGATAGCGATTAAAAGGAAAATTCACTCTTATTTACATATTCAGCTAAAAGTATGCGTTTATCTGCCATTTCTTTGGGCATAAAGGAAGCAGCGGATTCGAATCCGACAGCTTCCTCATTGACTGTTGATGGATAGTAAACAGTAAAATCCTTAAAAAAAGCAATCCATTACGATAAATTGCGTTACACATTTTGCTGGGTCATTTGCATACATTCAACAGAATTACTCGATTCAAAACGGGACTTACCTGCATGCACGAAGTAGGCCAAGTACAGGTCGAGCTCCTTTACGGAAACTCCTATGTGATGCGGCTGCACGCACAGTCCCGGATTCGAGCACTGCGGAGACTTAACCAGCCTTTCGCCGTCAGTACTTTCAAGCGGAATACCTTTGAATAAAATCACCATGACCAGGTCCAAGCGCCACACTTTGTCCGCCTGACGCAGGCAGTCGATTCTCCTCATCTTGCCCTTCTGGTCGGGGTTGGAGAGCACACAGCAAGGGGGCTTCTTCCCGGTGACAGTGAGCACAAAATCCTCGCGGAACTCCGGCCGGATGTCCTTGCGGAGTTTGGCCAGCAGCCGCGATGCCCACTTCTGCTTGACCTCCGGCTTCTCGCTGAGCAGCTCGTCCTTTACGGCGCGCTCCTCTTCCTTAGACATGCGCTTCTCGTGCTTCTTAAAGTATTTTCTCTTGCGGGCCTGCAAGTTGAACCAAGTGTAGGCAAACGCTCTCACATGGGGCAGCAGTGCTTCAATGAAAGGATGGAATTCATCCTGCGAAGAAGGACAAGGGAGTGGAAATTAGACTGAATGACTTTTAGAAACATCCTTATATATATATAAAAATCTGTGTGTTTTTTAATAAAGCAACTGCAAAAAATGTAACTAGCTAAAGTACACATTTTTCACAGCAGTAGCCATGAAAGCGAAACAAGCACGTCTACATAAAATCCCTTCTGATTATTTTGAAAAACGGCCCTCAACAGCAGGACTGTATCTGTGAACCGAGCAGTGTGTGTGTGTGTGTGTGTGTGTGTGTGAAGCTCGTCTAGGACATATCTTGGCTCTCTGGCAAGAATGCTAGTCTGTAGGGGTCTGCCAGGGCCGAGAAAAAGCAACAACCGACCAGGAAAATTGGAGTGGCTATTTTTATCTGTTCTCCGTAAAAATGCACACACGATTCCAAAAAACCGAGCTACTTCATTCGCTATCAGCGAGGAGTGTGTTGTTTTCACACAGGAGTGTGTGCGGGGCAGATTGTGCCGGATCCCTTCACCTGCCGCTGGCGCACAACTTGGCAGAAAATCCTTTTTTTTTATATAATGACAAAACGATCACGACATTAAAACATATTTTTGTACGTGGTCAAAACCTCGCTGGAAACATTCATGCAGGGATTTGTTTTTGGTTTTGTTTTTTATCTACAATAGAATTTAATATTAACATAATGTTGCTGTACAACCAGAAATGTGGCAAGCATCCAGCTATAACAGGATTTTTTATTATAGAAACTACAAGCATTTTCTATACTGTACATGTGCATAATTATTAAAATAATAAATAAATGTTTTTCTGTATTTGTAGGCCTGCATGTCCATTTCTCTATTGCTTTAAAAACAAAAACAATATGCACTAATTTAATAAATAAATAAGGTGCGGTTCAAACATGAAATAATTTGGGATTTTACACAGAAAATAACTCGGGTTTTTATTACATCGAGAGAATAATGGCAGACTGCCAATCACTAGAATAACATTTCCACAAACAGCAATAGCCCTGCATCGTGTCCCAAAACCGACCGTGCGAGAGCACGAGAGGCCTGCCAGCAAGCAAGCAAAGTGCACTATGTGCTGAGCGCAGATTTCATTTGAATAAGCTCAGATATGAATATAACGCGCTGGGCCTCGGACCGCTGCCTTTAGAAATTTAACAATTAATTCGGCGTCATTTAGGAACGTTAATTAAATTAATTTATCAGGCCAATTTCAAGCACTGCTGATAATGTTTGTTTCGTAATTAAAAATAATCACAACATGCCATCGAGCAAAAATAAATAAATATTTATTACAAAAAAAACAAATTTAATAATGATGGAGGTTTATGATTTAAATAAATGCATTGTTTGTGAAAGATTTCTGCCTGTTATCTTATTAATTACAGAAACAACAGACTTCATAAAGATACATATTGCCATATCTCTTTAGTTACACCACAGGAAATCAAGGATTTGCATAAGCATATATCATTATTATAGTGTGCGGTGTGTGTGTGTGTGTGTGTCTCCTGTGAGAACGTATATGTTTAATCATATTGTTTCCTTCCTGTCTTGTTCAAGAATCAAACTCTCTTGCCTCCAAGGCATAAAAACTGTATTGTTTCATCCTGCATTTAAAAGAGTGAACGAATTCCCTTATCTTCCTTCACTGGCTCTCCAAGTAACTTAATCCAAAGTCTGTGAAATATTGTTCCTCAGTTACTGATATCATCTTCTGCTGTGGCTTTTTATACATGTATATTATGTGCTTTTTATATATATATATATATATACAAAAAAGGAACTGTTGCAGACTTGTCTACACTCAGACTTCTTGTAAAATTGCTTGGAGAAAAGAAATCAATATGGAAAATCTCCAGACGAGAATCGAGCTCTCTACTGTAAAATCAGGATGGTAACTTTCAGCAGTTTTCCTAGCGATGATTCTAAACAAATCAGCCGTCTGCTAGAATTATTTGGCAGATGATACACAACACAGTGTAATCTAACATGCAAATTATAATTATGAGAACATCCAGAAAGCTTGTTTTCCTCTTTTGGTATAATTCTAGCAATTCATGAAAACCAAATTCTACGCGCTCGTGGCGGCAGAACAAACAGCTCTTCACATTCTGGAGCGTGCCTGAGTGTCAATATAGGGTCTGGTTAGCATGTCCGGTTTTTCCAGACTCCTGAAGTGTTTCAAGCTGAACCTCGCTGTCCTATAGGAAGGCCTCAGCAGGGAACAATAGTGCCTCGTGCAAGAGGCGAGAGAGTTTTAACACATACAAAAATATTACCAAGAAAAGATCATGGGAAAGCACAGTTTACATAATATGAAGTTAACACACTGAAAGATGTTCAATAACTAACGCAAGACAAATGTATGCTTTTTTTATTTAGGCTACAGGATATAAAATATGTGAAAGATTTGAAAATGCATTATTTGGATTTTAAGGTTTTTAATATAATTTGAAAGCAGTGTACAGACGTGATTTTTGGCACTCTGAACACTATTTGAGTCTTTAAATACGACACACACACACACACACACACAGAGAGAGAAAATAGACCACTGCCTTAACACCGCAACAGAGAGGAAATCAATTGCCCGTCTCAATTATCTTCAATGCATGATTTTTAGATGCTTAATAATATTACTGTCAACTTACTAATTTGAAAGGAAACAGTGCTTACTTTTTTTTTTTTTTAACATTGCGAGCTGGTTTTCACAAAGTGCATTATTGCTTTAAATTCTGAGTATCAAATATTTTTAATAAGTACATTTTTTGCATCAAATATTTGTACTCAAGTAAAAGAATTATGTTAGATGTATATAAGTTCTTATGTGAGGTTTGAAGTGATCATATTTTACGTTTACTGTGATTGATAAATTATCAAAACCTTCCTCGTGGTTTGGCATGGATGTAACAAAAATAAATAATTATAAAACAACTTTTGTAAACTTATTCAAGTCAAACTTCATCGAACCAAAGAAAAGACGACTTAGAAGTCAGAGAGCTCTCTCAGCTCGTCTTTCTCCACACATTACACATAATTTGTCTTTTTTCGCATGAATCGTTTCCAGTATCTCCAAACAGGCTGTAACTGACACGGTTAAAAGAACGTCCCTGTACGCAACACAATACTGAGGCCTTTTCCTTTGTTTTGAGAATTCAATAAAACACATTTAAGCTAACAGTTTAAAATCACATCGAGCCTAAAACGCTACAGCTTTTCCAGACCTGTCACCTCACTTCACCTGCCACCACTAGTCACACAATGATTGGTTTTGTTTTTTTAAAACTCCTTTAACCCTCTCAGTTACTGCAACTTTACTTTTATTCTGTGTTAATTACAAAAGTATGAGATAAACAACAAATAACACTGTGCATATACATACACACACACACACATATATATATCTATATAAGCACATTATAAACTAAGCTATAATGCATGAATGCATCAAATCTAACAGTCTTAATTTTTAACAGTTAAAACAAAAAACTTGCTCAACATCAATATTTAAAACTGCTGCTAAATATGCACAAATATAGATGCATTGGAGCTTCCAAAAATATCAGTCAAAGAGTTTCTGCTGCCTTGAAGAAAAAGTCTCATAAGCAGCAGAAAAGCTTTTTTTTTATTGCCGGCAGCTGGTTCAAACTAAAGTTAACACAGAAAACCGCATAGATGTTTTGATATTTAATAACAAAGTGCACCCAAATAAGACTATTATGAGCTTAAATGTGTGTTTAAAGGTGAAGGCGTGTATGTGAAGTGTTAAACTCCAAACTTAAAACAGTTTGGTGTCACAGCACTCATGCAAAGCGTTTTTATTTTGTATTCCACGAGTGGTCCTGCTTTAAAAGAACCCTGAGTGCTGTGAAAAGCCTACATCGAGAACTCTTTAATCTTTAAATATCCATGCAGGAACCTAATTACAATTCCGAATCGTTAAATAACTTTATTTTAAAGAGTGCAACCGGATCAAATGTGCATTAGGTTGATTCGGTGTAACGTTTTCTTTCATGCACCGCGCTAATAATCAACGTCCGTGCCTATGCAAAAAGCGGCTAGAATAGAACTGTAGATAAATGTGCACGAGAAACATTAATGTGTGTAAGGTGGGCGCCATCCGCCATGTGGTAGTTCAGTTGGCTCTGTCAGAGCAGAAATGTCTTAGTGCACACTAAGTTACTTGTCTTATGCAAAGGTTAGTCCCTATCCGCGCTGTCCCGGCCAAAGACACCGCTCAAACACAACAAACAAGAGTTAATAATAGACCAAAATGTCACTTACCTGTGTTAGGCATAGCGGAGAATACATATCTGTCGGTTTTAACTCTTGAATTGACGATGTTGTGTGTGTGTGCGTGAGGGTGTGTATGTGTGAATGTATGGGGTGTGTATGTATATGTGTGTATGAAAAGAGAAAAAAAAGAGAGACAGAGAAGAAGGGAGAGAGGGAAAATAAAGCCTCGCTTCTTGCTTTCACATTTCCAACTCTGCGAAGTGCGCGCGACGCTTCAGCGCTCCATAGAGCTGAACTTTAACCCCGCCTCGAGTTACACACATCTACTGTACTGTACTGTTAAAGCCGTATATCCAAACTCTCGGCATTATCATCAAGTGCAGCCTTAGAGAAAAGTCCCGACGACGGGTGGCTGGAGGAAGTACAGTACGCGGAGATTTCACAGAGCCATGAGTGAAACTGTGGTGATGAAGCGCCGAGGGGAGCGATTGTTTCGTCTTGCGGTCTTCTGAATAGAAAACAAACGATAGGAAAAGTCGTCCGGATGCGTTACAAAACTCGCGTTTGATTCATTGTCCGCTGTCTCTTGTAGCACCGCGCCGTGCCGCGCGCTTTCATCCGCCGTGAGGCATGTGGCGGTGCGGAGCACAACTGAGGCGGATTTACGAGCAGCGAGCAGGGCTCGGCATGCTTAGGAAGATTGTAATATCCTTAAAAACCCCCTGTTGCAAAAGCTGCCACTTGTGTCGCGGTTAGTTTCGACCTGAGAGAGGGGGAGAGAGAGAGAGAGACAAGAGAGAGAGAGAGAAAGAGAGGCAGAGAAAAAAAAAGTGAAGCAAGCGCGCGACTCGAGTCCGCTGAGACGAAGCTCCCGTTCACTTTTGCCGTTCAAACTCTTGGGCTCTTCCATCAGCACAGCGCCATCAATATCGGCACGAGAGCCGCACACACGCGGGACAAGGGGGAATGTGCACACTCCCAATGCCGCTGCGCTTCGTGTTCACCAACTATTGTAATGCAGAAAGCGTGATCATGAATTTAACTCGCGTCTCTTAGCGTGCAGTTGATATCTTATGCACCGAATTTTGAGGATTTTCTTCTCATTTTATTTTTTACAAAAGAAAGAAAGAAAGGAGTAGGATACTTTTGAGAAATAAATGTTTGGGAAAATAAGGCATTCGTATTGCATTCACTGCCTTCAGAAGACTAGTGTGTTGTCAAATGATAGGCTACAATAATTTAAGCAATACATTTAATGCAGCTCTTGTAAAAGGTCAGTTTAGAAAAAGCATAAGTGCAACTGCTTTTAGATGCATAATAAATAAAATCATATTTAATACTTAAACATAACAAAAAACACTGATTATAGAACAAATTGCTGCGTATCTTTAAATAGCCTACACCTTGGCATGTCAGCAAACAATCAGCTGATTTAAAGTTCACCAGCGTATAGGCTATGCCATCTAAAACATAACACAACAATTCTTGCTTCATATCGAGAAAGTACGCCAGGTTCATATTTAAAGCTAATTATTTTAGCCTAACTAAAATAACCAGTTCAAAAGATTCAGTCGCCTGGGAACCGGACAATCCTGGTCACGCCATGGGCAGTTGATTCACTAAAAGAATCGACTCAAAAGAGTCATTCGTGTGAGAATCGGACTACCGTTTTTGCGTTGTGTGTTTGAAATTCAGTAAAAAGAGCGTGATTCATGTGGTAATCGGACTATACTGCTCGCGCTATGTTTTTAACCCACTAAAAGAAAACTGACTGCAATGCATGTTCAAAAACATTGAACGTCCTTAAATAAAAGCTTTGCTTTACGAATTATCGTGGCATAAATGGCTTAGAACTGAACTTTCCAATAGCAAGACATAAATGAATGCTTGCTCTTTATGCTCACGTAGCATATGTCTATCCAAACCCACTAATCTATATGCAGTAATTTCTTTTCTTGTGTGTCTTCTTTCATTGTTTAAGAATATTTTGAAACGGCCAGTTATAATTCTGTGAGGCCCGTCTCTGACATGTCCCTTAACAACACACGTCTTTTAATATTCATTTCAGTGATTCTGATATTTCAAAGAGTCCATGAAATAGACCACAAAATGAAACGGAATGTTCTGTCCCCCCCCCCCAAAAAAAACTCCACCTGAATAACTTTTGTGATTTAAAAGTACGAAATGGACACTGATGGATAGGAAAGCGATTGGCAAATGCAATGTTATGTTTCTAATCACGTGCACCGAGCGTGCAAACATTAATAAGCAAACCTAGTTCATGTATTTAATTAGTTTGGATGGCACTCAACAGAGTTTTATTATTAACCAGCTCTCGTCTGTAAGTCAATCGGGCGCCCCCTAGAAAACGTGCAATGTGCAAGCTTCACTTCAGTGCACACAGAAAAGTGCTTTCCAGAAACGCAGGATGACATTTTAAATGAAATAGCAGTCTGTTGGAGAGAAAATAAACACTAGGACAGGCCTATATTCAATAAACTCAAGCATTTGAGGGGCATCAAAATTAGTACGATCATCAATCTCTGGAAAAAAAAAAAGAAAAAAACCCACCAAGGTGAGATTCTAAGATAGCTGATGATTAACAAAACACTAGGATAGTGTTTTTATAGGAAACTGGATATTAATTATGCTCACAGCTCTCAGTCACACTAACTTGCTGCAGGTGCACGTCAGTCCCTCTGGTGTTTTCCTGAGCTACTCTGTGATTGGGCACAACAGTGCGTTTCAAAGCTCGCGACGTCGCTATTGGGCAAGTTTCACGCGCATGTGACTCCTGCACGCCGCAAGACAAACTCCCTCAGACACTCGGTTTGTCGGTAAACAACCTCGCGGAAACACAAATAAATTAGACTGGGAATAGAGAGAGCGCTTATCTTCATAACATCAGACTTCCGTTTTGTTTTGACAGCCTGACGGGAAAATACGCGGTCTTTCAGATCTAGCGTTGAAGTGTGGCACCTCAAACTTTATGACGTACTATAAAACAGACACATTTTGAGTACACTAGAATAATGGAAATAAAAGCTGTTATTTTGTATTTTTGATATTTCCAAATTTCTTACATTGCCTTGACCTTGAGCTAAATGGAAGTAGCACACATTAATTTTATTAGGATGCTGTCAACCTTGTGCCATCTAAACAGCTTATATGAGATATGTTGTTCTTAAATTTAACTTGAGATGGCACAATCAAATTTATTAACACTTAAATATAATCTTTTGATAGAATAAGTTCAATTAGTATGTTAAGACATTTGCTTTATAAATGTGTTTTGTTGAAATGCACCAATTTCTTAGAGTAGCCCAATCCTTTATAAACGTACACACACACTAGGCTAGTTTTTGGAGTAAAGCAAAAGAAAAAGAATAGCTTTTGTCGTTCTCAAAACACAAAAACCTTCTTTTGCACTGCTGTTTTTTTTTTAAAACGTGAGTCACGTGCCATCGTTCATTTGCCCACATCAACTGTGAGTCGATAGATCAGTCACCTGTAGCCTATTCATGCAGCCTTTACAAAACTTAAAAGCAGCCTAGAAAAAAAAATCACGAGAATTGGATATCAGTTGTTAAAGTATTCAATTTTTTACTTTGGAATGTCATCAGAAATGCGAAACTAAATGTATATTAAAACACACAGGATATTATTTGACTTGTGGCGCTTTTTCAAATGCCTACCCAGGCCTAAGAAAGTGCTGAGGACTGAATTCAGAACTCCCGTCAGAGATATTTAAATATTTACAATCACAGATCGTCATTTCATTTACATTTACGCACTGATTTCAGCACTGATTGGCTGAACAGCGCCTTTAGGCCTGATGACGCACTGTACATTGAAGAAGTTCGCGGGAAAAAAACAACAACACAGAAGCTATTTAGGATGTATTTTTCTAGACTGACCAGTAAATAGTTTAGCGAAAATGTTAACAGAAATTGACATGATTATTTAAACTTTGAAAATGTAAAAATCGATGCCATTGTACGTGCATGACCCTGCTTTTTTAGACTTGACTTAGGCTTAAACATGACATTTAAATAGCTAGGCTACATCTATTCAGACTCTAGACTAATTCAAATCGTGGTATTATAAAATAAAAACGTTATTAAAAATGAAATATCGCCTACTGTATGTAGTGTGCTGTCTAACACAACAATTAATGAGCTAAAACCTACACCGTTTATTCAGGATTATTTTTTCTTCTGTCGGCCCTTTATGAAGCAAGACGAATGTTATCAAGCGAACAATCTCGGATAACATGAAACCAAATCATTACATTTATAATAAAAAATCACATAATTATGTCTCGTCTAATAGTGGCAGACATTAGAGACGCCTTTATAGTATTTTCTGCCAAGTTCGAGGAGAAGGCAGTCAATGCCAAGGCGCCTGTGCCAAGGCTTTTGGAGGCAGAGTGGCAAAGACGAAGCAAAAACTGCAGTGTGTAAAGAGCGTCGGACCGAACTACAGGGACTGATCTCCTCGAAACCAATTATAATTTGGGTTTTATTGTGCATTTTCAGCTCGTTTTTAAATGTGGCAAAAGTCACGGGACCAAATCAGGTAAGACACTGGATGGATTTTCAACTTAACGTGTTAGATGGACGTGAGTACAACTCACTTTTTCCCCATTATTAGCACAAAAGAAAAAAAAACTGAATAGGCTACATCTGCAAGGTTTTATTTGAGAATCCGTTCGGGCTTTTAGCACATCGATGCCAGACGAGTCCGCGTGTGTAAATCTATCAGTGTGTGTGTGTGTGTGTGTGTGTGTGTGTGTGTGTGTGTGTGTGTGTGTGTGTGTGTGTGTGTGGAGGGAAAAAAAAGTTTCACTGAGCATCTCGATAGTCTTCAGAGGTAAAAAAGGCATAAAACTCAGAGATAGATCGCCATCTGATGAAAAACTATCCTCAATGTGACTAAAACGTATTGTTTAAGACGTAAATATTTTTTTTTTAATAAATCACTTCAACATTCATGAAATTGAACTGATTATTTCTTTAAACTAGCACTCTATAAATTCGCTCCAATGACAATTTCCATCATATTTAAAAAAAAAAAAAAAATAATAATAATAAAATAGATTTTTTTAATATTACGCAAGAATTCCTTATAAGGAAAATTATTTGGAATATATATTTGGAGTGCCAACGTTGCTTTTAAAAGCGTATATTGTCATGCAGTTCTCATGATGAAGCACGTATCTTTATTTATATGCGAATAAATTAAAGCAGGAACTCGAAATATTGACATATTTAAATGACTGTAGTTTGCATGAAGGCGTTCTTGTCAAATTCACCCGTTCTGTTTATAGAGGCTGAAAATTAACTGATGAGTTCCAGCTCAGATCACACTCAACAAAATAACAAAAACAAAAAATTAACACCCTAAACATACATACATATAGGCAATGAAAGAAACACGAAGCAATCCAGAGATAAATTATTCTGATGTGAAGAAGAAAAAAACGGACGCTTTCACTTTCACTGCAATCGTGTCTAATGATTAATTCAAACCCATACAAAGAGAAATAAAGTTTTGTAAAGGTGACTGAAAAAAAAACCTCCCATGAGCAGAACTAATTAAAATGTGAAATAAACCCAAATGTGAAAATATTACTCAAACCATTATTTTAATAACAACATCACTGTTATTTTTATTAAGCTATTATATTAAAGATTCATAAACGTATTACCTCATGCATATAATCCCAAAACCTAGTGTAATGTTAATAGTGTCACACAAATAATTAAGGATTTCATTATTTTTTATAATAGCTCTTGTTATAATTATTAATATGATTTAGAATATAAATGATTATTTATAATCGACTCAATGCTCATCATAAATCATTAATTTAGCCCGAAGTCGAACGGGTCAGCCATCAAATATAGGTAGAGACTCCACCTAGAGGCTGCAATCTGAACTGAACTTCAACAAGATTATACATAATAAAGTATATAATTCAATATAGAGAGAGAGAGATTATGTTAATGCAAATTATAAGGGGATACGTAATTTAAAATGACAAATACTCTGTATAAGTGTGTTTTTAATAGTAAAAAACGTACATTTTGTGTGGTGAAGCATAAATAAAGGCAATAATTCTGATTATTTGTAACAAAACTACTGTATTTTTTGTACAGCTATTTATGAGAATATGTTAAGCTGTGTACAACAATGGTGTGCAAAATATACATGATATTTAGTTTTATTAATATGCTACTATATGACAAGGTAATGCTGCTTGATGATTTTTCTGAATGGACTGGAGATGTGTAACTAATTCTCCTTTTCCCTGCATTCCATTAAAAGCCACAAGAGGGTGGTCTTTCTATACAGAGGCCCAGTTCAGCAAGAGTGCTTTGTCCATCAGTGTTGTAAAATGTCACATGCACTGCAATAAAGAAAAGCTGGAAATGAAGGCTGATCTGATTCTTCCTTATTTGAACCAAGGCAGAGTGAGGATTTAAAGATGAGTGTTTGGGAGTGATAAACGCGGTCCTGTCCAGGTGGCAATGTAAATACCACCCAAGCTCGGGAGTCCCACGCTCAGACGGCACACACCTGGAGGGGCAGGGGTTTTGCGGGATGGGGGCAGACGAGGGGATCCAGGGCTACAGTTCTGCTCAGGCAGCCGGAGGGTAATAACATTATCCAGAGCCATAGCAGCTTGCCTTCGGGGCCTTATGAATAAACAACAAGAAACAGGACAGAGGATCTCTCCTTACTCTACCTCTATTGTGCTTTTAAACAGGCCCAAGCTTTAATACACTGGAAACCGACAGGTGACTTTTGAAGGGAGGCCGAAACTTTTATAAAGTGTATTTTAAAGGTATATTCCAGGTTTAGTAGTTCATGTATAATGGTGATTATTTTTTTTAAATGTGGGTTATCGAGACACTTGATGCAAATGAATGGGGACCGTTTTTAATCATTAAAATACTCCTGGTTTCAAGATGTGCAAGATGTAAACAGTGCATTTTTTTTGATGGTAGAATAAAATATAAATCACTAATAGTTCATATTGATTTCTTCCACAAAAAAAAAAAAAAAAAAAAAATTCTGTTATAGTGAGGCACTATTTCAAAACACTGTACAGCCTAAAACGACTGTAAAAGCCATGATTTAAATAGCTTTATAACTTAAATAATACAGGAGAGTTTTAGTAAAGTAGTTTTATAAAATAAGATTCATATTCTTCTTTTAACCGCTCAAAAAAAGGGCCACATTTACTTCCATTGCAAGTCCCTTGAATACCTAAAAAGATATATTATTATTATTATTATAGATTACAGGAAAATACTATTTCAGATTTTCACTTCAAAATGTTGCATACCATTTCTTTGTAATTTTGTACATTTAATAGATTTTTTTACTATATCTGAGTAAAAATAGTTTCTACACCAATTATTTTTTCAGTATAACCTCCATTTTTGCTTTTTTTAATGAAACAAACATCAGAATACATTTTTGTAGTTATCAACGTTGCCATCAGTGTTATTTTAGTATTATTTATGTACTATTTATTAGCATTTCGACATTTTATTTGACATTGTTTCAATTAAATTTTAGTATGCATTTTAGAAAATCTTGTGCTTTGTCATTTTTTTATTACCTTAATATTAATTACTACTATTACTAATAGTTTTAATATGTTAATATTAGTTGAGCTTTTTTTAAACTCAGTTTTATTTGCAGTAATGTTAGTACTGCTACTTTATTTCAGTTAGCTTCCAAACTTCAAGTTGAATTTTTCATCAAATAGTTTTTCGCATGTTTATTTTTGTTGAGATTTGGTAATTGTTATTTTTATATTATAAAACAGGACAGGGCATAATTTTAGTGTTATTTTTATACTAATATATTATTTATTAGTATTTTGAATTTGTATTTTTATGTTCCGTTTTCATTCTTATTTTAACGTATTTTGCCATGCTTTTGTCATTTTTATTAGCTTTAATTGTAAAATTTTTTTAGTTATATTTTTAATTGAGTTTTAGCTTTAGTCATTTTATTGCTACGACTTACAGGTAGCTGTCAACTTTTCACATTTTCGTGTGATCTTTTAAATTGAATTGTTATTCTAACAATTATTCGTGTTACGATATTCGATTTTTAAATTGTTTTAGTTATCAATAACAACACTGCATTCCATAAATGCACTCATTAACTTGCAACAAACCTAGAATGTCCCTTAAAAAACAATCTCATAAATCATTCAAATAAACCCATTTTCTGCATTCTTCGACCTGTCCAACATCAGAATCAGCATGTTATAGTTTAATCAGCGTTGAGAGAATGCCGTGTGTGTGTGTGTGTGTGTGTGTGTTTGTAAGGGTGAGACGGGCTGGGGGAGGAGTGCTGGTGCTGGTTTGGAAGCAGTGGGCTCCACCTGCTGCCACTGAGATGCCAGCGCTGGAATACGGCCAGGATTGGCCCACAGTATTACCCCCTCACACACACACACACACACACACACACGTGCGTGATGTGTGAGTCAGGCCTGCACAGCGCTCTCTCTCCATTCACAAACACAAAGCTAACCGGCACTGCTCCGCTCGCATTCGCTGCGTGTTGTTTGATAAATAAGAGAGCTTTTTTTCCCAAGCACCACAAATGCTGTGAACAATAGGACTGATGTGGTGTTTAAAGGCCTGTTTTCACTCCGACAGATTGGGCGTAGATTAATGAAGAGCGGCGCTTACGCCGGTTCTAATGAGTGTGCTGCGCTGCAGACAGAGGCCTTGATAAGACGAGAGGCAGTTGTGAGAATAAAGAGGAGTGAAAGGAGACAGATGGGCCTCACGACGGTGTGAGGAGACAGGAAACACACACATGAGGAGTCATGAAGGGTAACTCCGTGACTGTGTACAGTACAGTATGTGTGCGTGCAGCCGTCTCCTGGAAAGCCGCATTGGGTTTATGATTAATTAGGAATTCTAATAAAATGTCCTTATTTTTGCTAGCAGATGAGGTCGACATTAGAAGCAAATGTTGTCCATTTGATCAATTTAATCAGTAAAACTGTACTTTTAATACAAACTGTACTTAAAAAGTGCAATTTTCACCAATTACATTACTGTTTAGTAAGAAATCATTAAATAATAGATCATTAAATAAAAGAATCATTAAATGCTAAAATAAATAGATTTTTTAAATTGATCAAGTGACAGCGAACACATTTAAAATATTAAAGATTTCTACTTCAAATAAACAAAATATATTATTTTGAATGTTATTTTAAAAAACAAACAAAAAAAAACACAAACATACACACACACATACACACACACACACACGTACTGTGTGTCTGTGTATATATTTATGTGTGTGTGTGTGTGTGTGTGTGTGTATGACCCTGGCCAACAAAGCCAGTCTTAAGTCACTGAAGTATATTTGTAGTATTGAAACTTAATTTTTAGATTAGTAATACGCATTGCTAAGAACTTCCTTTGGACAACTTTAAAGGAGATTTTCTCAATATTTAGATTTTTTTTGCGCCCTCAAATTCCAGATTTATATATATACTGTACTCTAAGACATTCTCTAACTAAAATAAATTATGTATTTTTTATATATTTTTTCCATAAATGTGGAAACCATGAATTGCCTGCCATTTTCACAGAAACAATAAAATATCTGTATTTAATATCAAAGTTAATAACTGTGTCTCTTTTTTTAGATTCATTATTTTAACTGACTTTTTATGCCATATTCTGTGATATTTCCAGGTCTCTGTGACAACTACTGTGCAACAAAAATGTTTCGATTATTTAATTATTTAATTAAAATTCTCAACAAGTCAAACAGAATGAAATAAACACAAGTTAATAATATTGACATTTTCAGCCATTTAAAAAAGAAAAATTCTGAATATGTGGGAATTCCTAAAAAAATCAGTTCTAAGAAATCATGCCCCACATGTCCGCTAATGTCCAGAACTCACGGAGAGTCTTTCTTAAAAACAAGCCTCCAGGCAAGTACGGTCCATATGCAAGCTGTTGCAATAGCCAGGCATATGCTGGGTATATATAACACGTTTTCACCCTCCCCCTCATTCCTTCTGTTTGATCGCGCCACAGACCGCCAGGAGCACACCAGACCGCATGCTCACTGTTCATCGCATACGTGCGCTCATTCAGCACAGATACGGCCGCATAAAGGACATGAACATCAATGGAGAGAGTCACGGTGAGAATGCAAAAGCATCAGGCGCGCGCACAAACAGCCTCACCGTACACAGACAAACAGATGTGCATGCAACCTACCCACCCTAAACACTTTAAAAAACACTACCAGACACCTGACAGCTGTTCCTGGCTAGAGGAAGAAAAAAAAAAACAATGGAGAGGGAACGTTTTGCAGCTCGGAGCACACAGCTGGATATGGAAACAAGTCCCTCTCCCGACATACACACGCTCGGCTCGCAGCATGCAGGAACCGACAGGTGACGGAGATGAAAATTAACTACAAGGATGATCCCAAGCGACTTTCCTTATCACGCCACTGAAAAACCCGTCAATATAAGCCCACTCTAATAATCACGGTAGTGGAGAAGTGTAGAAATGGATTACACCGGTTCAAAACTGCCCTTTTTCTACAATAACTTCCTGTCTTTCTCCTTTATTTTGGTCTAATAAGGAGGCAAAAGTGAGTGCAAAGTGATGTGAGAACCTGCAAGCAATTGAATTCTATTATTTTAGAGTATAAGACTCTCTCTGTGCACTTTAGGTACATTTATGCCATGAGACCAGGTGGGATATCGCACATGAATGCGAATGGCTGCTTTGACACGACTGGACTCTCACATTGTATCATTTTTGTAAAGCACCAAAACTGGAGAAGAAACAAAAAACGTAACAAATGACGTGAGAATGACCTAACTTTCAACTCGTCTCCCAGCTTAAGCTGTAGACACAGCGCCAACGAGATGCCATCCATCATTTGGATGAGGCGCATGAAAAGACTCCTCAGTCAATGATTTCGGAGGGTAAGGCAGCTGATGCGCGATCATTAGGCTTTCTTGTGTACGATCTGAGGTGTGTGGCAGTGCCAGGTCTATTGTGCCCATCTGCGGCAGACAGAGACAGACAGGCCATTCGGGGGCCTCTCCTGCGGTGTGACTAACTCATGACGACAGTGCCAGGGATGAAGAGGGCCCGACCCTGCCAGGGGAACCACCGCTGCTCGCCTCCACTCCAGGCCGCCTTTGTTGTGGCTTCACTATCTTCCCACAACATACGCTTCTATCAAACCCACACTGGCAATATCCGACTGAAAAAAGAGAGAAACGTGAAATCCGCTTTTCGCAGCTATGGGTGTAATGTCTTCATTTACCATGTGGATCTGTCTATCTCTGTTTACTGGAGGAGAGGGATTTATTTCTGTTTGATATGAGTGGTTCATACTGCAATGGACTAATACGGTGAGAGAGAGAAATGGAGGGAAAAGGATAGGGATGTTACATGGGGGGGGGGGGCACCACGTTTTAAAGGATTGAGTCTGAAAATTGAGAGAGAGAGAAAAAAAACTAAACCTGTTTGCTACGTGTGACATAAAGAAACATTTTTATATATACATGTATATTTGACTTTCAAATTTCTTTAAAAAAATGTGTAATGAAGCATTTTAATAAGTAAATAAAACATAATAAATGAAATTAATAATATTGTGAATCATATTGATTTGATCAGTATATATTGCCCATATTTTTCTTTTATAGCTGATGAGATGTATATCAGTCTCTTATTTGGCAAGTTAAAAAAAAAAGACTTAAAATAAGCACAAAACTAGAGTTATTACAACTATATCCATTATTAAATTCCACAATTTCACACATTATATTTTTTATGTCTTATTTTATATATTATAATTATTATGAAGTAAAACAAAAACATACACAAATAAATGTTTTTCCATTCCTAAAAAATCCGCTAGAAAGGCCTCGACTTCTGTTTTAGTGCAATGTCTCCCTCTATTGGTCAATCATGGTAATTGCACGGTGCAACGGTGCAATTGAATTCAACTAATAATATTTTCTTAAGACCTGCTAAACGCATAGTTTCTTTGCAAAAGCGAAAAGTTATTAAATGTAAATATTAAACTTTGCAATATACTCTCTTTCTCTACTTTTTTTCTTCTAGTTCTCCTTCAATCTATTCCTTAGGTCAAGACAGGATTGCGTGGCTTCCAGAATAAAGCCCACAGATTACACTCCCAGCGAGCGCTTTGAACGCACAAGCTCTGTGCTCTGTGAACAGATGCTCATATGGAAGGAGGAATTCCAATCTCCTATATACATACCTTCTTTCCCTTCTCTTTCCCTTAGCTTTTTATTATTATTCTTAGACATACACACAGACAACACATGCAACATACGCAAACCTTACAGTAAAAGTTTCACTGTGACATAGTAGTCAGAGTAGAGGTTATATTTAAATGTGAGTTAGATACCTGTAAGTTTATCCACATCACTTTTTATTGTCTTCTGACGTCTCCCGAGGAGCAGTGGTGGATGGGCAGGTAAATGAACGAGGTGCCAGAGCAGGGCTAAAATGAATGAACATGGCAGGGGGAAAAACTTACAAAGACTTCAACTCTGGATGAAGGATACAGGTGGAGAATTGGGACAACATCATTTACTTCGCCCAGCCCAGTGAGGGGTGGGAGAGGAGCAACAGGACATCTCAAATCAACACATCTTCAATCTCACACCAGTCTTAGTCGAAGTTTCATATTCGTCTTTGGATTGGCCCAGCAAGAGCTTAAATACTGTATCAAAGCATCTGTAGGACAAGCTAAGCTGCTTCAGACTAATTAGGAAGATCTGCATATCTTACTTAATTAGTGAGGATAGATTTACAGACTTAAGTGTCCTAAACAGTTAAACTGAGCACTGCTCTTCAGAAAATTCCTTCCGGTCCCACAAATTCTTTGGTTTTCCAGTATTTTTGTGTATTCGAGCCCTTTCCAATGATGACTGTATGATTTTGAAATCCATCTTTTCACACTGAGGATAACTTAGGGACTCACATGCAACTATTACAGAAGGGTTTAACACACACTGATGCTCCAGAAGAAACAAAACCATGCATTAAGAGCCGGGGGGTGAAAACTTTTGTACAGAATTCAGATGTGTACATTTTGCCTAAATATCATATTGTTTCATTTAGTACTGCCCTTCAGAAGATACAGAAGATACTTGCATGTTTCCCAAAAGACAAGATAAGTTACATTTACCCTAATTTTTTTAATTTGGAGCATCAGTAAGCATTTGAACCGTCTGTAATAGTTGCAGCTGAGTCCCTCAGTGTGAAAAAAATGGAACTCCAAATTGAGATGGAAAGGGTTCAAATATACAACAACGCTGGAAAACCAAAGGATTAGTGGAAAACACACAGCTGTGGATCATCCAGGTACCAACACAGTATTAAGAATCAATGGGATGTAAACTTTTGAACGGGGTCATTTTTATAAATTCAACTACTATTTTCTCCTGTGGACTACAGTATCTGCAAACATCTTTTTTGTGAAATATCTTAATCTGGTCAGTACTAAATAAACAATAACATGCATTTTGTACGATCCCTCTTATTTGGGTATTTCTGCAGATTCTGACTTCAACTGATTATATACAAATATACGTAAATAAATTAATATTACAATATAATTTAAGAAATGAGTCTGTAATGGGCAGATGTATAGGCCCCTCGACATGTTGCATCGCATGTCATTTCGTTTTTTGTTTTTGTCTGGAAACGTGTCTTTAGTTTCACCAGCTTTATGACTGACAGCAAGATGCAAAACGTAGTCTATAAGAAACAGGCTTCACGACACACAACCTGCTAAAACGAAACGTTGAGTTTCACTGTATACAGCAGGAGCAAAGTGTGACGGCGCAACAACACGAGGAGCTAAACTCAAGGGAGCGAAGGTGACAGGCCAGGCAGACCACACAGAACTTGGACAAATTAGAGAGGAATTCCAAAGGAAGTGTTTAGTTTTCAGCTTCACTTTCAATAAAGCTGACGCACCGCGTGTGTGTTTGATTGCTCCCTCCACCCGGTCCCTGTACATGCACACGGACCATCTCTTGCTCTGTCTGCTACCTGAGCTCTCTCCATATCTAATTTTCTTCATTGCGGCATTAAATGGATGTGCCCTCTCGAAGGAGTGGGTCAGCACTTATTTCCGCACAAGTTAATGAAAAGCACATGGCTCGGGTCCTGTTTTAGTAAACCTCCTCCTCCCTCTGGTCCATCCATCTCTTGCCAAACGTACTCCTGCTCTCGATGGATGATGAACCAAGCTCAACCCTGAAGGCTGCAGACTAAAGAAAACACAAAACCGCCTGAATCCAGAGGTCGATGCCAAGTGAAAGAATATATATATCACTATCCGTCTGCATAGCTGTCAATCCCTACTAAGACAGCATTACACCTCTTATAAACGAAGGCCAAACGGAAGAAAACGCAATACCAAATATGGCATCTATAGTCCCATTTTAAGGTCACTTCACTAGGAACCTACGCAGTTGGAAGTTTCGCGCAATTTTCATCATGGTTCTCTTTTGAAAGCGAGTATAAGACTGACACAGAAGAGAAGAAATTGTTGAATAAAGTTGTTATATTTGTTTTCTTGGTACACAAACAGTATTGTTGTAGCTTCATACAATTACGGTTGAACCACTGATGACACATGGACTATTTTAACGATGTCTTTACCACCTATCTGGGCCTTGAACGTGTCAGTTGCATTGCTGTCTATGGAGGTTTCAGAAAGCTCTCGGATTTCATCTTAAATATATTAATTTTCTGAAGATAAACGAAGGTCTTACTGGTTTGGAACGACATTTAGGTGAGCGATTAATGACAGGATTTTTATTTTTGGGTGAACTATTCCTTTATGTGAAGACAATGGAAGAAAACATGCCGTTTATAGTCCCGTTTTTGAGGCGCCATCACATTAACTGTTGCCCTGTGAAGCTTTACAGGCAAATTCCAGTTACTTCGATAGGAATCTGCACAACTGGAAGTTACGTTCAAGAGAGTTAAGGTGTTCGATGCAGATTTGGTCAGGTAAATTTTTCCCCACCGACCAACCGAAAGTTGCTTGGTTTGTAAGGGATTCCTGTGTGAGCTGTGCTACATAACTGATAATTATAAATGGGTGTTTTTGCCTGTGAAATTTTACTTATAAATCATGAACTGACCACACCTTTACAGGTAAAACGTTAGTTTAACTCCTGAATGTCCATTTGCACAAATGTAAATTTAAATTTAATGACACCATTGTTGACCAAACATACTCCTAATTTGAATGTAACCGTGACCAAGAATTCTGGACTTGCACGACTAAAAACATCTGCCACCTGACGACCCGACTTGTGTGAAAAGGCACTTTGATTACCTCCAATGATCTACTAATATTGTAAATCAAAGCGAGGAGGACATTAAAATGAGTCCTAGTCCCAGCTGGCACCGAACCCGTCCCCGGCAAGAGCAGGCATGTAAGCGGGCAGGCAAAAGAGGCCAAGTGTATTGCTGGAGGAGTTATGACAGGGCCGGGGAACCGGTGAAGGATGTGGCACATCTGACTACAGCTCCAGCACCATCTGTCAGCCTGGCAAAATCACTCATAAGCAGGTTACAGCTATGGCCTCCTGCAAGCCCTCGCTGCCTCTTATCAACACGCTAAGTGACCCGGCAGAGGGCAGACTGGGTGTGGAAGGACATGCATGAATCATGATGCACGGTATTGCCGAGACCACCTTCAGATGCAAGGGGCTAGAAGACCTCACCATCACAAGTAGGGGACATTAAAGGGTAAAAGATAAAAAAAAAAAACAGCATTTGAGGAACACCAGTGTTCTGGTAATCTGTCCTTTCTGCATGGAACAACATTACACAAAATGTCTTGTTAAAATCTGTGTTCACAAAGTATAATATAATAACTAAAAACTATTTAAAATAAATAAATACATAAATACAATTTTCTAAAATGTAAAACCGAACCCAATAACTATTAAAAGTGTTACAGAACAAGTTCCAGTAGTGGTGCAAGGTTGCATTCTTTTTTTAATTTTTTTTTAATGCGTGTTTGGGTTGAGTTAGTTTGCATGTGTGTTGGTTGATATTGGGACAGCTGGAGCCAATGGGCCATGGGAATACACTCATCATGAATATTCAGACCCAGCCTCTGGAAGAAACAGCCGCCAGAGTGATGTCACATGTTCAAACAGTTGTGCGAGGCCACTTTCTGGGTCTGCTGGAGGACTGCATATCAAAAAGAGAGGGAAATGACAGAGATATATATGTATTTTTTTCTGAAACTGATCAAAAGTACTTCCTCCGGCTACTGAATATGCTCCATAGCCCCACCTAGCTTTAACATGAGACACAACATGTATAACATAGCTTGTAGGTTTAACTGAGAAAATATTAATATATATTTGGCGAAAGCTATGTGAATCATCATTTGAAACCGCACATCCTAAATTTCGAGTTAACTTCCTTTTGCTTCAATACTTGAACCAAGTTCCCAACCACTTTTTCAGGGTTAAAGGTACTCTATTTAAGTTTTTGACTTTACTAAAGCATACAATACCATTATATGTGTTTGCAGATATTTAAAAAACATGCTAAGTTAACATACTTGTTTATCTGAAAAACAATGCTACAGTCAGTTATACTCCTTTGAAAATGTGTGTTGGTCTCTGTTTTGGTTTGTGAAACCCAACCTCTGTCAGTTTACCCAATTGCATTTCGGCAAACACAGCTTATTTCATTTCATTCATCATCAAATGCGCTCGTTCCTGTTTGTGTCTGGCAACCTGTCTGCGTCAAGTCTTAGGAGGGGGGCGTTTTGAATATTTTGAATTTGGACTGCAATACCTAGTTCAACCACTCGGTGTCAATCCTACATACAGCGCCTTTAAAATAAAGTTCCAAAAACAACTTTTCCCGTAAATATTACAACTGTACGGTTCACTCCCATTACCGATGGGAATAAAGACAAATCCTCATTTGGCTGACCAGATGTTCCAGCAGCCAGCAACAACTGCCTGCGAAACCTGCCGTTCCTCAAGAGATGCGCAAAGATCACAGATGCATCATCTGTTCTCGACTACAGCAAAACAATGGCATATTTTTAAATACTAAGAATAATCTTTCATCGAAAATGAAGAATTAAAATAGCACCCGGTGGTATCGGTTTACTGACAATAGAAACATAAATGCTTAATCCAAAAGGGACTTCATTGTTAAAATAATATATATATTTTCGGCATATGTAAAAAAATAGAAAAAGCATCAGGTTGTGTTTATTTATACAGTGAATTCAGCTCAAATATATTTTCCAGTTTTCTTCATGGTGTCTGAGACGAGTCATCAACGCAATGCAAGCCAAATCTGTTTCGGGAAACTTTTGTGTCATGGAAGTGATGTGGAGCACAAAAGCAGATGGGATACATTAATTAGCCAATGTATGTTTAAGAAGAAAGGTATTTATTTGCGTGAGTGGCCAGGGGCCGGAATTAAAAGACCGAAAAAGAAATAAGGGAGAGTCTAGTCTTTTTTTTGAGAGGGATCTCGATGAAACCGGCGTTTTCACAAGCTAGGAGCTATCAAGTTGCAACTTAAAGTGGTTTCAGGGAAATCATAAATAAATAAGAATAAAAAAGGCAATCTGGAGCAGAGGAAAGCTCTTTGTTTACTGGCTGCTCAGGGGACCTGAAACGGACCCTCCGAATAAATAAATACAACCGCTACAGGAAGTTCAGCTGCTTCCCCTCAGGTCCAGTTTAGTTTTATTAGCTACAGTCCTGTAAAGATACTAAACAATGACTGGCTCCCCTCCTTTCTCTCTCAGTCCTGCACGTGTACTTGCCCCACCGCACACTCCAATACACCGTTACCCAGCTCAATACAAGCCTGTAGAAATCATAAACATCCTTTCTCTGAAGAGATCTTCCAGACGTACTTTCTCCAGGTGCACCTCAGACAACAGCCAACTAATCAGCACTGGAGCACTGCAGAAGTGTTATTACCTTCCCAAAAAGCAGTGCGGCGTGGGCAGACCTTTAAAGAATGGTTCACCCAAAACGTAGAATTCTGTCATTGTTTACTCACACTCACGTCAGTCAAAACCAGAAGCCAAGCGGTGAAGTGAACTAGAACTAGACCAAGCCCCCCAAAAAGAGGGGAAAACTAAAGTGTTATAAAACCTTTAAAAGGTTTTACCTATACCGCTTATTCTGTTAATGCAATGTTCAGAAATATGTCTCCATGTACCTTGAATGTGGGACAGGGAGAGGAACAGGAGGAGGACAGGTGTGTCAGTGCACCGGTGTCTTTTGAAGGAGGGCACTGGGTGAACAGCTTGCTCTCAGCAGGGGTCCTACAGAAGGAGCAGGTGAAAAGCTATCCCCCTGCACCTCTTTTACAGTGACTACCTGACACCACATTGAGCGAGGGGGAGAGGAGAAGAGGAAATCAGCCGATGAGTCGTGAGCGAAGACGCCATCTGGCAAAGGTTTCGGTGGCAAAACGCGAGAGAAGCCATGCCACGGAAAGGTCAGGTAATAATGACGCCACTATCCTAAAGGATAAGGGGCTTATGCATACATATGTGTGACGGTTAAACTTGAGAAAGAAGAAAGAAGACAAACCAGATCCTCTCCGGGAGTTTTAGGAAACTGAAAATTAACTATTGTTCTCATATGTACAGTGGGCAGAGTTCATTTATGCACCAGTAGTGGGTACCAAATGCCACAGCATGAAACGTTCATATTTACGGACCAACCTGACACACAAATTAGCTCTGGCCAGAGTGAGCAACCGCTCAACCAGAGATCTCCAGCTGGACTGTCATTTACAGGCCCATTAAGCTTCACTGGCTCTCACGTTTCATTGCTCTATAATATAACAAAACTTTTCCGTTCTTCTCAAACGTTTCTCCGTATGTTAACGCACGTCACAATTACGCTGAGTTTAGATGTTGGTTGAAAACCCGTTTGCCTCCCACCCCCCACTCTCTGTTGGGACACCTAATCTGGTTCATTAATGCTCCCAGTCAAACCATCAGGGACAGTCTCCCACAGATAGCTCAGATTTCAGCCGCTCAACAGTGGCGCACCTGTGCCATCACCTGCTCTCCACACATTTAGTGCCGTTTTACCAGTATGTAATGAAGGTACTACTTAAAGGGTATTTCCACCTCTTATTGTGGGACGAAAAGGAACTCACAGTTGCAAGGTGAAAAACATGCAGCCGAAATTATTTTAAAAATATTTAAAGAATGGTTGATGTAGAACTTTAGTCGCAAAAGTAATCTCTCTAGAAAGTTTCAGTCGCGATTTCGACTGAACTATCACACTAGGTGGAGAGTGTTTAATTTTTTGTACCAGGCCCAAGAATTGCTAACTGTGTCCCTGGAATCAGTGTTGTCACAAACTGGAACTTTTGTTCTAGGCTCCCCATTTGAGGAGGGGCCGGAAAGTGATCCCGCATTTAACCAAGTGATTGCACCGGTAGGACTGTGATGAAGGTTTTGTTGCAAACACTAGAATTGCTAACTGCAGCCCTAGCTATATAGATAGGTAGAGTGTTTTGAGTCAACGAGTACGAGAGCAAAAGAAGAGGATCTTTGTCAGGGGAAGCACATTTAGACACGGGGAGATGGAAACAATTAGAGTTAAATGGGACCTGAGTGTGCCAGCGGATGGCTTGGATTTGCAGTAAGGAGGATTCTGTCTGGGCGGACTGATTGCAAGAGGATGTCTCCACTTAGGAAGGCAACGCCCTCACCTTCTCCCGACCACACCACAACATTTAGGCTCTGGAATAGAGGGTCTGGCTGCCACCCAAGAGCCAGATCGCTGATGAGTCTACACTGCTGCTTTACCCATTCGATTTCTTAAAGTATTTTTTTTTTAAAGAAGGATCCACTTAATTCTGCAAATGTTCATTCCACAAACCTTGTTAGTAAGGATGCCAGTTAAAGAAAAGGATGTAATCTGTGTGGTCCAATTTTTTTTCAGTCCACTGTGGGCTTGCTTATCCGGGCAGATTGGAACCTCTGTTGGCTCTTCTTATTATTAGACATGAAAGACTTATGCATATACACTTGGCAAGCTCAAACTCTGTTTGAATGTGCACAAAATGATACCTCGGAAGGTCCAACCAGGTCCCGTCCAAATGCTGCACTTATGAGTGCCATAATTTCAGCATATTCCAGCTCTCGCCCCGTGCCCTCCAGCGTGGCCCTTGCCAGACAGCAGGAGGACAGCCGGCCCCTCGCTGGCTTGTCCCTGCCAGCATCCCTGGGCCGCAGAGGGGGCGACAGAGTTCCTGGATGCATCAGGGCTACAGATGTGCTGCCAGCTTTGCCAGGGGTCACCTTGGAGAGGCCCGTGGCAGCTTGTCCCCTGGCTCCAGCTGGCTCCCACTTTAATCTGCCCAGAGAGGGGGAGAGCAAGACATCCAGGCAGGAATACAGCCTTTCATACAGGACAACCCATGTGGATACCGCTTTAGGTCTATCCACTGTTTGGTTTAGCACTTAAATGCAAAATGGCGTAAACCTAAAAGAGACTCTGTAGGAGGGATGCTAGCCTCCAGAGATGCCCCCACCAGCTGTTAAGCCTCCCCAGAGTCATGGGGTCAGCAGCACCCCCTGTTGGCAGCATGTGTAACATGGCGACATGCTCAGGGGGGTCATGAGGTGCCCTGCACCGGGCAGACATAAGTAATGGGGCCTCCCTGCTAGGAAGGCACAGCTCTGAATCAATTTAATTAGATGGGTGAAACGGGATGAGTACAATAAAGCACACCAGGGCTGCATTTTTTTACATGCAGGCCATTATCATGATTGCTATATTTATATTTACCTAAAATTTTACCTCAGAATGTTTTATTAATTACATAGCTTTTGTAAATTAAAATAAATAAATACATAGCTTGTGTGTGTGTACATATATATATATTTGCAAAGGGGGACAGTGGTTGAACAGGTAGTCTATGTGCAAGAGACACATCTCTGACTTTATGAAAGTAGGCCAATTCTCTCATTATCTGGCAACAAGCAATGTTTCACAGAGGTGATTGCAGTGGTGGTCTTATCATATTTAATCTCCTGATTTCAGTGACATCTGTCCATACTGTCTCTCTCTCACGTGCAGACACACACTCTGTCCTCTGTATGTCCTGTCTCCATCAGCATCGTCACCTAACCCTCATATCTGTTCATTCGCTGGTCAGTAATCTCATCTAATCCAGTCAGACACTTTTAATGAATTAAGTGGCAATCTAGATTTTGTTTTTAAGTAATCATCCACTAATCTAAATGATTGTAAAATCAGACTCCACATCAGATAGATGAGTTTTAAATGGGTATAAAACTAAATAAATTAGGACACATGTGTCAAAATACTAAAAGGAAAAAAAAATGCAGTTTTAGGCTGAATTTTGTGCATGAACAAGGTCAAAACGCCGGGCAAAAGCCCTCACATGTCAATTTGTCATGTCAATCTGAGGAAATGACCAATTCTGTATAGAGGACACCAGTATGGCACAATCAACCACACAGACAGAGAGATGTGAAGACTGAACTCTGTGTGGCAAAATGAGAAATGGACATTTGTATAGATACATTTGGACTTGAAAATGGAAAAAGGTTTGGATATTACTGCCTTATATATTTTCTTAATAATATTGA
>NC_039264.1:24261134-24378634 GCF_003368295.1 Carassius auratus | reverse complement strand
TTTAACCTAACTTGATCTGTGAGGTTAGGCGGCATACTCCAGTGGACCCTGACAGCAGTGATCATATAAGGATTATATGCCCTCAGCCTATTTCATCCGACTCTCGGCCTCAAATTGTGTGTCTGCTCACTGCGAGCAGATTAGGGAAGTGCCAGTTATACAGAGGGTAAAATCCCATTAGCCCCTCAGGTGGTGAGGGGTCCCATCATTGCAGCATTAGCGCACTACTGAGTGGACATCACTCCCGATCTGGTCCACCCCTAAAGTGAAAGCGCCTCAGGAGAACAAGTGCTGTTAATTGCAGCAGTTAATGTAAAACAATGTCTACATGCATGTCGGCAATTAAAGATATGGATGATTACTTTCTTATTTTTCTTTGAGAATGTCAGTCTTGCTGCTTTTAAATTGTCCTAATTTTACAACAGCAAAGGACTGAAAGATTAAACTACGTACAAATGAAGAGCTATGCAAATCTGGATTTTTATAAAAGCTCACATTTTAGAACAAAAGTAAACTGCAGCAGATTTTTTGTCTGGATGTTTCAGGCATTGAAAAAGCAGGAATGGGCAAAGGATTCTACAATTCACTACAATTCACTTTGAAATAAAAAAAAAGACATTACAGAAGCTACCATAGAGAAAATAACACTGTAAACATACTCCTAAAATATTGTGTTCATTTTTTTTTTATCTTTTCTTTTGCAAATATATAAAACCACCATATAATTTAAGGACTAATTGAATACCCAATCCAAGTACTCATTTAATCAAATTAAAATATTTTTTAGTAAGATCAGCAGCATATTTTTTATTCACAGAAAAATGTAAAACTTTAAAGAAGAAAAACAGGGTTAGTAGAAAAAAATCACTAACACTAAGTTTCTATTTTATACCATTGAATTTTTTTTTTTTACATATTTGTTAGATTTAAAATACACTACTTTTGATCTATGCGTTGATATGTAATACACAGAGCACGAATGCATGCAAAATCTTCAAGTTGCATTTACAAAAAACATTTGTACTATATCTAATGACAATTTAAAAACTCTCCGTTTCTATATTTATATATGTTAATTAGTTCTATATTTCAATTGGAAGCACAAGCATCCAATATATTTACATTTAAAATGTGATTTCAGAATTTCAAATCACATTAAAACATTTGATCTAAAGAGAGACAGATTCACTAATATTCTAATACAGTTTAGCATTAAACAGGTTTTAAAAGACTAGTATATTGAGATTTCACAGCAACCAATTCATTTTGAAATGTTAAGTTGTTAATAAGTGGTAAAACATTAACACCAGCACAACAGGAGTGAAAGAACATCATGCCTCTGTTTCTCCATTATCTTTGCGTTTCAAATGAATAAGATATTACAGAAAGTGCAATTTACCATCAACATTTAAAAAATGTAATAAACACAAAAGGAGCTACAAACAAACCTATACATTTCGAAAAAAAAAAAAAATCCAAAATTAGAATGAGTTTAAATCTAATTAAATAAAAACTAACAGGGATAAAAAAAAGTCCCCAAGCTCACATTCCCATAGTGTGTATCGCAGAGAAGAATTTATACACATCAACACCCTCAACTTCACCGAAAATACACCAATCCCGTTTAGCCCTTTACACAGATAGATACAAGTCTCTTCCTTTAATCTGGGCACTCAAGTACAGCAGTTTTCCCAGTAAAAAAAAGACTCCAGTTTCTCTCTCACTAACTTTCCTCAGCAGTGTCACACAGAGAGACAAGCTTGTGTGACCCGGGTTAGAGGGGTGCGGGGGGAGACACAATCCCACATCTGACGTTTATGCTCCCCAAACTGGGAAATAATAAATTATTGTCCCAGCGCAACAAAACTCTACCTTGTATTTAAGGAGTGTGTGCAACAACAACAACAACAAAAAAAAAGTTATTTCAGAAACCATGCAGGTTTGTAAAAACAAAAAACAAAACAGCAATTATAATAATGAAGGTAATAATGCTGTTTAAAGTTCAAGCCGGGCTAACGAATCAATGCCTAATGAACCCGGGACGCTCTGGAAAGCCTTTCATGTGCCACAATAGACTATTGTGAATCCCTACCCCTCCTCATCTCGCTGCCATCTACAAACCGGTCTTTTTTTCCCTCTCCCACTTTCACCTCTCCTCATTTCTGAGCGGAGCGACAGTTATGTCAAAGGTTGTCTGGCCTCACTGACCACAAGCAAGTTAATCTGCCCCGGCACAGAGTCCGTCTTGTCCCAGAACACTTTGGAGTTTTTTTTTTCTCCTCCTCTCCGTGCTTTAATTGCGGCGACGGAGTGTCACAGTCGTGGAGCGGGGGCACCGAGCGACCGCGCGTGGACCACAAAACCTCAGTGTAAACAAGGGATTAAAAGAATCATCCTGTTTTTCCTTCTTTGGACTCCTGCGCAAAACTTTGGAAGACTTTGCGAAAAGAGAAACACACGCACGCACACATGCACGGGACGTCTCGTTTACGGCTACGTACTGACAGCAGAAAAGTAATGAATGAATGAAAAATGCGTAAAGTGACAAAAGAGCTTTTGTTTCCACGTGGATGTTTAAAAAAGATAAAATGGTCAATTGTTCTTTGACATCTTGGAGAATAAAAGAGGAGTGCATTAAAGAGAAAGCAAAGACAAATGTGACAGGACCCACAGAGGAGCTATTAAGTGGAACGAAACTACAATAAAAAACTAATTTCGACCAACTGGACGTAAAAACTGAAGAGCGGAGTTTCAAAAATAAGTAAGTGTGCTGCATGTGCATTGGGGGAAAAAATGAAGGGAAGTTTTACCTAAAAAAAAAAAAAAGGTAAAAGAAGAACAAGAAGAAAAAAAAAAAAAAGGGTAATTCGCTGCCAACTTACCATCCACCAAGTCCTGGCCGAGATGTCGTAGCAGAGCTGCCATTTGATGGAGCCTTCCGAGGTTTTAGCTGCCATTACGCTGTCAGCAAGCTTCATCTGATGCTAGTGCACTCACCGGAGATAAGACACCTAATTGAGAAAACATTTGCACTGGCATGTTGGGCAACATGTAGCCCACTCCATACCATATGGAATCATGGGTAAAAAAAAAAAAAAAAACCTTGACAATGAACCAATCTCACGCAGACCCCGTGGCAAGGTGAGCGGCAGTCATCTGCTCACAGAGCGAGCTGTCCTTAAAAAAATACACCACAACGATGAGCCCTTTTTTTCCACATCACTGAGTGCCCGAGGTCCTTTCTTCTCCTTAATTAGGGCTCACGCTTCATCGTCACCACCATCATCATCACTATCTCAATTTAGCTGACTTAAATCTTCTCAAGATCTTTTCTCCTTCATTCACTAGTTTTTTGTTTTTTTGGAGGGGTGGAGGGATTTAACAGGACAGAGTCAGGTTGCGGGAGTTGAGGGGAACGGACTGATGCGCCACAGGCTATTAGTCTGAAATTCTGCCGGACAGATGGAACTACTTAAAGACTATCATGCAATATTTTGTTTTGGACTTCGTCCCCCTGAACCGGAAAGGATTCTTTTTTGGGGCAAATTTATTTTTGAATCATAGAGCACACCGAGCTACCTATTGACAGTTCTGCTTTTACGATAATGAAATTATATTACTTTAAATTATTAACAAAGTTAAGGCACTTATCATCTCAATATCATTTAAGGCGAGACCAGACCTCTGTACGTTTCTATAGTGCTTATTTTTAATAATAAAACACTTTTCTTAATTTACTTTGTTTTTTACTCTACATAATATATAAATGAAATGCGATTTTTCTCCTAAGCTCAAAAGTGATATAGCGACAGAGGTTATTACGAGAGGACTGGGTGCTTCAGGTAAGGGGAATACCTGAGATATGGGCGAGAGAGGGAGAGACTAAGCATCAAACAGTTCTCCCATTGTGACGATGGCTGAGGAATGTGATTTAGCCGGAGATATCGGGAACACTGTTGGGAAAGGAGAAGTGGAGCACCACAGGTTACCCTTATCAGACGGTTTGAGTCACTAATCGCAAAAGTGAGCGGCAAACCTATGAGCAGATAAAAAAGACAAATTTTAAAAACAGTTTTTTTTTGTCTTTTTCTGAAAACTGTCCTTTCAAGAACATCTCGATTTATTGTAATAATACACTAAAAACTAGTAAGGTCAAATGATTACTCGAATCCAAAATAAAAGTTTTTGTTTACATATTATATGTGTGTGTGCTGTGTATATATTGCATGCATGTATACATTTCAGAAAAATATGTTATTTTTATATATTAAATATATTTATTTATAATATAAACTAAATGAATATAAATATATATATACACAGAACAAACACATATATTAAGCAAACAAAAATTCTTATTTTGGATCCAAATTTAATCGCGATTAATCATTTGACAGCAGTACTAAAAACACACCTCTTCAATATTTCTTAAGCTTTAACCAAAATAAATAAATAAAGTAAGGTTTCAAATACTCAAAAATGTCCTTGACATTCATCAAATTCAACTAAATTAATTAGCAACATTAATAAAATGAGTTATCTAAATATCTTTTTTTTTTTTTAAGAATTACAGCTTTATTGAAATTTTTTATTATTATTATATATTTAATTTTAAGTTCTCTCAGTGTGATTCGTAGCTGCTAAAACTCACAGTGATGCCGTGCTCAGTGAGAGATGACGGCAGATAATCTTGTGAACGGAACGGCAGGGGTCTGGACACTAGCCATACGGCCGGCAAGCACTGTTTACTATATACATCTCACAGGTCATCAGGGTCCACACACAGCCAAAGAGTGGGCTAACATTGCACAGGAATGCAATTACAGCCCTCTCACTACGAACGCTCGGGGGGTAATCATTTCAACAATGCTGTCTGTTTAAGTGCTATTGCTTCTGAACAGTTTTGTGGATCCAAACTGCATATAAATGAGGAGAGATGAATTCAAATGAAGAGTGTGTTGTCAAACCTATTAGAGTATATACATGTAAATATATATAAATACACTATTTACCATCTGAAAACAAAATTTGTCTTAATAAATAAACCATTTTTTTTTTAGAATCTATATTAAAAACTCATCTTTAAGAAGGATTTTTTTAAAGTATTATGAAGATAAAACTGATTTAGACTAAACAGACACATGATAATTGTTTGTATCAATCTCATGTTCCTCTGTTGGCCAGTAGAAGGCGCTCCTGCACTGATCTGACCTGCTTTGATTCAACTTGCTCTCAAGTTTCACATGCAACACTCTGGGACTTTTCATAGTATAATCTTACCTTTATAAACTTTCTCCTGATGAGGAAAATAATATACTTGAATATACAGCTGGCTCTCTTTCCCTATAAATAAAAAAAGAACTGTATTCAAGTAGGTTCAATGAACAATGTATATCAAACATCGTGGATAAGCATCGATGACAACATCCATTAACACAAAAATAAAGCGTTTAGACATACTAGTGACTGATACAGTATCTCTATCATAAGCCATATATAATTGATTTTTAAAGACTTAGTCTCAATACATAAAAAAATTATAATAATAAATACAGAAGCTTGAAGTAACGTTTTAAGACTTGTCAAATCCTGCTGCATTCATATAGTGGTTAGAAAGTCTATTTCAATCAATGTGAAAAATCATAAAAAGTAACCACATGTGCATGTATCGTCTTGCTAACCTTATTTTACTTCAAACGCCCCAAAACATGATTGTCTACATCTGTTTTACTTTTGTTCTTTCCATCTGGCACAAGCTTTGCAATGGAAAAGTACTCTGCCACCTAGCAATGCCCAAACCTTCCCATCCAGTTATTCTATATTACTGGAAACTTATCAGATCAGAGGCAGGTCTGAAATGAACAAGGTAAAGATCTATAGTGTACAAGCACCGACATGAAGATCTGTTTTATGGCAAATTCAGAAAACACCATCTGGATGCCTGCAAACCATGAACGACATGTTCGTGAAACCATGCTACATTGACGTTCCTAACGATTTTCAAATTGCTGATATGACAAATTTATCTTCCAAAATAAATCATTCTCTTCATGCACGTTTAGCATTTCCACATGCACTTGGTTTAACATGACATGCTAACTGCTTTCTGTTTGTGTTTACAGCATTTAGGCTGAACACAGGTTTTATTACCTGGCAAAACAGGTCAATATGGGAAATTAAAGATTAAAATAGATAAATATGGGCAAAGATGAGTATAAAAACAAATAGATGTATATCTGTTAGATTTTGTGGCTTTTTGTTTCTTCCAAATAATCACGTCCATTTGAGTTAAGTGCATTATTAAAAAGGGAAGAAATAATCTAGGAGAAATCGTTCTATCCATTGCTTTTAAGTTGGGTGGAGGCAGATCTGAAAGTCGCAGTTGACTGTAAAAACAGTAAAAAAAAAAAACTTTTCAAAGTCCGGTGAAGTTTGTTGTTTAAGAAAGACTGACATTCTGATAAAAAAAAATTAAAAAAAATCCAAAAATAACAATAAGATGAAACAGATGCCAACTTTAAAGTTTTAATCCTGTATAAATATAATTGATTCAATTCTTGCAATAAAATCACATTATCAGCTAGTATGCATAATAATCCTGTGCATGGCCTGAATTAGTTTCAACGTCCTAGAAAATCTAATTCTAGACAAAAGAAAACGTCTAGCGGAGCATTCGACAAAACCAGGAAGCAACGCTGTTTATTTCCATGCATTCTCCCTTCTGATTGTTGGCAGATGCCATTATGTTCCAGGTTATTAAACTGTAAAGGGAATTGCATGAAGCCAAATAAACAGCTCCTCGTCATCTGTGGTCTTGTTAGCGTCTATATTACTCGACTGTTATGACTGAT
The DNA here is from genome assembly GCF_003368295.1 of Carassius auratus. Taxonomy (NCBI): domain Eukaryota; kingdom Metazoa; phylum Chordata; class Actinopteri; order Cypriniformes; family Cyprinidae; genus Carassius; species Carassius auratus. Next base: position 24,371,783 of record NC_039264.1, on the reverse strand, counting down.
ATCCCAACAATGTCTTTGAAATGTCACATGCAGAAAGCCTGCTGCGGTCCAAGACAAGTACTCAAAAGATACGAGAGCTTAAACTATTGCAGACAAGCGATGACAGAAATACTTTGCATTAATGTGAGAGAAATAGAAGCCTAATGCCACTGTGGAAAACTTCCGCTTGATTTGGCCTGCTAGACAAACGCTAAACAAAGAAAGTAATAGAGACCTGCTGCAAATGTGCTCCACCAATTAGAAACACACGGCATGGTCGCCTGCCCCAGCGCGGTCCAAAATGTTTCAATTTGCCAGAGGAAGCCAGGGAAAACCATCCAATAATGCACCCATTGTTGGAAAAAAACCTGTCTGGAATCAATGAGAATGAAATCCAGAACACTTGAGCTGCACTGCATGTGTCTGGAAAAACACAAAGATGAGATTTATATATTGGTGCGTGTTGGAAATTCCATTCAAAAAGGTGTGGAAATCATACAAATAAAGGTAAGAAAGTGACACGAAACGGACAGCTGGTCCCAATGCGCACATACATATATATTTGTGCTGATATAGCCTATATGTGTGCGTAAAAAACTGAATATCGTGCGTGACGGGTGCCAGAAGCGCACAGCCTGAGACTAAGGGCCTGGCAGAGATAAGAGAGTCCGGGTAAAGAGAAGAGGCTTGAGCTACGGCCATGAGGACCATCTGCTTCAAGCATCTACACGCAGCCAAGATGTGCTACACCAGCTTCACGTTCACTATAATCACACCCAGGCAACTTTTCCTGTAAATATTGGAGTTGATGATGAATGCCTTTAAAGCGATGGTCATTTAGTTACCACGTTGACACGAGAACAAACTCTGAGACAATTAACCCCACGCAACAGATTAATGACTGGTTGGCAGATGACCCTTCTCTGGAAATGTCCTTCAGTGCTATTTATACCCGCAAATCTTTGAAGACATCATAATGGATCATTTGAAGGCATTCATCAATTCTGTTAGTGGAAAGTTGATGGCTGAGTCAAGAAAAACATACAACTTTTGAAGGATTTGCTATGTTGCACGAGTACGAAAACTGGGACGCTGGAAGAAAATAAGCCCTGCAGACACTATGAATGCTGGCCAAATGCTGATAAGGTATGCCAAATGCCACAGTGCTGCATCTCCCCGAAACAAGATGTGGTGCCATTCTGCCATTTAAGGCAATGGGCGGTTTGCGCGGTGCAGTGCTCTTGCCCTACAATATACCCGCCCCAGTGATGTCCATCCTGGCACATCACAGTTAATCACAGAGAATGGCGATGAATGGCGGCCAAAGCTGTCACTGAGATGTCCCATGTCAGCCAGCAGCATCCTCATCACTGTTGTCTTGACCTTCACTCATCTTCCCACTCATCACCCCTCATCTCTTCAGTCCTGTAAAACAAATAGCATTTATAAAATATGCATCTATTTTAATATATATTTGTATTATTATTCATATCATTTAATTATGTATTTAATTTTTTTTATTTAGATTAGAGAGAAAGGATAGATATATTACACTACCATGCATAAGTATTTTAAAAAATATAGTAAAAGTCCAAAAATATATCAATGTTTGATGATGGTACCCTGTCCTCGTGTCCAAATACTATATTACTAGCCTATACTGGCAACATTTCTTGTCATATAAGGCATTTAAGAAGTTTCACGAACTAAATTCATATAAAATAGCACCTTAAATATACAAATTACGGTCTTAAGTATAACATTTACCTCGACTTCTGCGTTAATGTACTGTGAAACGATATTATTTAACAAAAGATACACAGTTCGAACCTTACCTTTGGTAAATCTTTTTCTCGCGCACTGCTTGCTTGGTTGTCGCTCGCGGGAAACCGACGTTCGCGCATGCGCATAAACCACAACATGTATTTTCGTTGCAGAATATTGGAAATGCAGTTTTTGCCTCGGAGGTCTGATAATATTATACACAAATAACGTTACCTTGAAAAAATACATTGAAGAGCCATAGGCGGTAAAAAAAAAAAAAAAAAGACGTCAGTTTTAGTAGACGATCAGCAACAATTTTTCAGTAGTGTCTAGCTTAAAATCATATTAGACCTATGTTATGTTTCTTCATCTTATAGTATCAAGGTAAATATTTACGATGTTTATTCTCTGCACTCTGCATTGCTCCCATTGAAGCTTTGTCAAAGTATTCAAAATGTGTGGAAATATTTTTTGTTTGAGTGAATTTAGGAAATGTTAGCTGCCAGATTAGCATAGCAGGAGTCAGACATTTTATTGTAAGATAATATAAATGACACTGTGGGTTAAGTGCTCGTAATGTTTCAAGAAGAAAAAAAATATAAATTAGTACCCATACTTGAAGAAAAACACAACTGTATATTGTCATGATGACTTTTGTTTGGTGTGTTCACAAAAATAATGAGTCTGTAGGCCTACTTGACATAATTTATTAGATGGGATTGGATGGAAAAGTCCATCAGGCTAAACTGAGCTACAGTATCCCATGCAGGCATCATAAATCGTAGCACACTGTTCCCTCTAGAACAGGGACATCCAGAATTAGATCACTGCACGGTGATGAATGGAGGCATTAATTGAAAATCGTCACTATAGGTGCACAACATATTGAGATTCTGGCAGAGGGCCTTGTGTGCCAGATAAGGTGTGGAGAGAAAAATTTGAGTAAATAAGGAAAAATGGAGAAAGGTGTTGTAGAAAGGAGGGGACAAGAAGGACAGCGCACTACTGAAGGTGATCTGCTGCCAACAAAGCCTAAAACTTATCGGATTAAAGTCTTGAAATGAGGCCTTCTGTCTTTCTACTCAAAGTTTTGGACTACAAATTTGACGCATTAACAATTGAAATAGCAATTCTAACTGCGTTCATTATGTTTTATGCCAAATTAAGGCCGTGGGACATGAGCTCTTGTGCTTGAATAATTTAATCATAGGTCTAAGCATAGGAACCTATGGGTACATGTTGTAGTTGTTAATATTAAGTTTTTAAAACAATCCTTTTGCAAGTAATGTCAGCCAGTTCGATTTTTACAATGTTGCAGATGAAATCTGACGTTCGTTGTCACATATGCATAAAAATACTTTAAAAAAAATTCTTATTAGTTGATTTTACCGCATAATCAAATTAATATAAAGTTTAGCTTTAGCAGTCAGTGTGTTGGTGTGGACTGAGCTCCGATCACATCGAACAATGTAGTTTTGGCCTTCTCCCTCTTTTGCTATTTAGCATAATTAATTTGATCAGCCTACAGTAAGGCTCGGTGCTTTCATGCCTCCTGCCATGGTTAATCATATCCATGTGCTAACTGGACAAATGACAGACTTCACGCTGGACTGGCTGGGATCAAAAAAATGCTTTTCATTTTGTCATGGTCGGGATCATAACAAAACACTGTGTTAGTGGCGATGAGTTTGGTATAGTTATTAGAAATACCAATTATTTATTTAAGCTGCTGTATATACAGTGTGTTCGCATTTAAAAACCCAATAGCTACATTTAAATTTTGTGTTTATTTGGGGGGAATGTTTTTTTTTATTTATTATTCACTTTTCACAACCTGTCAGTTAAAATAATCTTTCACCCAAAACCAAACATTTTCTGAAAACTTCCTTACCCTCAAATTTTAGCTTTACATCACTTGCTCACCAATGGATCCTTTGCAGTGAATGGGTGCCGTCAGAATGAGACTCCAAACAGCTTTTTAAAAACTTCACAATAATCTACAAGTAATTCATACCACTCCAGTCCATCAATTAATGTTGTGTGAAATTAAAAGCTTTGTATTTGTAATAAACAAATCCATCATTAAGATGTTTTTAACTGCAAACCGTTGCTTCCGGGCTAAAATAGATAAACTTTATTCATAATATTTCTTTCTCCAGTCTAAACATCATCTTATCTGAATCAGGACAGAAATATGCACAGATCAAGCACCTTTTACAAACCAGTTTAAAATAGCTCTAAATATACTGGTGGATTTTGATGTGAAAGGACAACAAGGGATGGACTCTTTCTCTGGTAAAGGTGTTATTATTGACTGGTATTTTGCCCAGAAGCGACAGTTTTAGGCTAAAACGCCTTGATGGATTAGTGCAGCTTTTCAATTCAGTTTTTAATATTAAAATACAAAATACTGTTCAAATAGCTTTAAGTACATTTAAAAATCTTTAAAAATCATAATATATTGTTAGAAACGCTCTAAACAGTTGTCAGCATGTCTCAGAAAAGTTCCCGAAGAGTCACGCAATCAAAATATTCAACTTCAAAACAACAAAATGTCTTTTTAGCTAGTTAAAAAGGTGTTTGTTTTTTGCATATTTAATTGGACAGACATTATGTTTTTCATTTTGGAAATGGAGCGCTGTGGAAACATATGTTCACCAAGCCCCAGCAGATGTCCATCGCAGAGCTGCGGCACAAACCCAGAAAAAGCATGCGGGCATCACAAGCACTTTGAGCTAGTGTGCCACGGGCATGCTTTACTTTGGCTGTAACGTCTCCTTAGTGCTCGTTTGAGACATTAACGCTCAACATTTTGGAGACGTGGTGTGTCCCAACCTTGCGGAATGTGAAATGTTCGCTGACACACACGGATCCACAGGGGGGGACAAACAGCGACACAGGAATTGGGGATAGCGATGACGCTCGTATTCACAGCACATTCATGCATATGAATAACGGCAGGTGAGAAGGAGAGTAGGCCAGAAAAGAAACAGAATATGGAAGTGTTGCCATCTGCAGCGCGTCTCGTGTTTGGCAGCGCTGTCCGCTTGCCCCTCCTTTCACAGCGAGCGCAGATTAACAGACAAGCAGAGCTGTCTGGCAGTCACACTGGCCTGGTGTAGCGCCTCCCCCCCCCCAGAGACGGCATTAAAAAAGCCTCTGCACTTTGTGATACTGCCACTGTTCTTCACAAGCCCAAAAGATGGTAGATTTCCAAACCACCTTTCTGCTTTGATGACAGAAGTGTGTTTTAGCTCTGATCTGCTGTTCCCTGCAGTCCGTGTTGAGTTATGCAACTTCCTTCAGTGTTTTAAGTTACAAACCAATATATTTAGCACCTAAACAAACCTGCTTTCATTTGTTTTCAGTCTAGTTGGCTGCTTGTGCCTCCCCGCAGGCCTTCAGTTCTGGTGTCAGAATCAGGCGGTGACTTCTGGAACAGGCCTGGACTTGGACACTGGGGTTAAGGCCTAAAGAGTGTCACCGCTAGCCTGTAAAGTGATTCTTCTTACATCCAGCCGTCCACTGGGTTTAAATGTTAATAGGTAGCATCACTATCCAAGATCAGTGTTGAGCTACAGCTTGAGAAACCTAAGGCCTGAAACAGAAAATGCAAATGAGTTAGTAAATATTTGAACCGAGGAGTGGTTTAGTGGTTAGTGCATTTGCGGTGGCCAGCCTTGGTGGTCGTGTGGGCGATGCAGGTTTGAATCCGGCATGAGATTTCTTTCCTGGCCTCATTGCAAAGTTTCCTGTACATACTTCTCTGTTAGATGAATGAAGGTGGCAAAGAATATAACTGTGTATATAGTTAAAGGACGTGTCATTTTGCACTATTGCTAAAAGAATGACTGTTTTCAAACAGGTTTCTAATGAGATAAAAGGGAAACGCAGGGAAAACGAGAGGAAAATACAACACAGGTTACAGAAATAATGAGATGGAAGGAAAAACTTTTGTTTTTTTGCAAGAGAGAACATAAAACTTTCACGACTGAACTCAAAAGAAATAGGTGGGAGGACTGTATTTGTACGTATTTTGTGAGTGAACGCAAAGTTTCTTCTGCCTAGTGAATGTAAAAAATTAGCCCTGAGAATAATGAGAACTGAACAGTTTTAGTATAGAGCTATTTTTAAGCCAAATCAGTTCATTCAGCTGCCATTTTAAAACTTTTATGTTTTGTTCTATAGCATTAATTAGACACAGTCATGCTCAAATGTGAAATATCGAGCTGAACTGTTTAGAAAACATAAGTTGCTGAATCAGGAGTACAAAAGTTGATCGAAAATACTTGAAGTAGAATATTTTGTAACGTTATAAATGTGTTCACTGTCACTTTTTACCAGTTTAATGAGTTCTTGCTGAAGAGTTCATTTCTTGTTGTTTTTAAAATCACATTACCTCAAACTTTTGAATATATTGTTAACGAAAAAAGAAAATCATTAAGAAGCACAACTGTTTTCAACACTGATAATAGTAATACATGTGTTTTGAGCAGAAAAATAAAAAAATACAGCTTTGTCAACACAGGAATAAATGATTTCGGTTCCACTTTATATTAGGTGGCCTTAACTACTATGCACTTACATAAAAAAATAAGTACAATGTACTTATTGTGTCATATTGTATTGTAAAACACTTTTGCTGCTATTGAGGTGGGATAGGGGTAAGGTTAGGGAGAGGGTTGGAGGTATGGGTAAGTTTAAGGGTGGGTTAAGGTGTAAAGAATGGGTCAACAGTGTAATTATAAATGTAATTAAAGAAATTAAATACAGATGTATATAAGTACAATGTAAAAACATGTATGTACACAACAAGTACATTGTACTAAATTATTAATTAAAATGTAAGTACATAGTAGTTAAGGCCACTTAATATAAAGTGGGTCCATGATTTCTAATTGTAATGATATTTCACAATATTTAGATCAAATAAATGCAGTTTTGGTGGACATTCATCTTTTGGTTGCCACTGTATATTCTTCTTGAACCATCAAATAGCTGTTGTAAGTCAACTTGTTTAGCTAAAATAAATAAAGCTCTCATCAGCTGACCGAAATATGTAAAATCGTAGTGTTGACAAACAATCGCATCCAAAATAAAGGTTAAAGCGCAAGGTTAGGGGTTCGAATCCCAGGGAACACATCCTTGTAGAAAATTGCTAACCTGAATGCAATGTAAGTAGCTTTGAATAAAAGCGTCTGCTAAATGCATAAATTTAACTTAAATATATTCATATATAATATAATATACATATATAATGTATATACATGTAAATTTTTCTAAATATATGCAGTATGTGTGTGTATTTATATATACATAATTAATAAACACAGTACACATACATATAGTATGTAAACAAAAACATTTATTTTGGATGCGATTGATCGCGATTAATTGTTTGAAAGCACTAATGATTTGTCAAGGTTATGTTTCAGTGACAAAGTCATACATCAGTTATATCATTAATCTTCAAATCGAATTTCTCTTAAAACACTATTTTCCAGGTGGGGCCAGTGCTTTCTCTTATTTAACTGATTTCTTGATCGGTGATCCATTTTTCATGCCTCAGACTTTGATTGTACTTCCATATTTGTATCCATCTGCTTAACGTGAATATTTGTAGCATAGTCAAGATGAAAATGCAATTGTACAGTCATCATCCAATCACTGTTCATTATTATGTAAAACACTATTGGCTCTGTGCTGTCACTTATATATTTCGAACTGTGAGGGGGAAAAAAATGTAGTGGAAGCTGGATGGCAGCCACTGAGGATTGTTTTGGAGTGGTGGTCCATGCCCAGAATGCCCTGCAGTGAAACCGTTCAAATCACTTTGGAAAGAGACAGTGTGTACCAGTTTATTTGGCAGTGAGTGCTACAGGACAGCACTAAATTAGTACGCCTGGCCTGTGAACGATACTCTTAAAAGCGTTATTATTTCAGCATTTTAGTCCAGTTGGGCAATATTACAAGTCATTGTGAGGACTCAAATGTTCCTCCCATTGGCTGGCTGTAACAAAATGCTTTGCTGTGTGCCTGCCTGAATGTCCCTAACGCGCGACATAGGTGATTATGGAAGATTAATGGCGAGTAATGGTACAAGGGACTGTGACTCTGTCGCAGGAGGGATGGCTTCATTAGTTACTGCTCTTAATTAGCGTAATTACCCCAAGCTTGTCCTCTTTAAACGTTCAATTATGCGTCTAAACCGCTCCCTCTGCTCACATCGCTCAACATAGTCACAAAGCGAAACTGCGATTGTATTCGGGGTCATTCTTGCAATCCAGTACATTTCGAAATAGATATGCGTGTTGTGTTTTTATTGAAAAAAATAAAAGTCGAATTATTTGACATTTTTGGACCTATTCCGGTAAATGCAGGCCTTTTTATATATATATATATATATAAGCCTGATTTGCCAATAATCAGGTTTGCATTTAGCCATGCTGAAGCAACAATGGCTAACGTCAGATATTCTTAATTTTCCTGCTGTTCTATACTGCCTTCAGACAGATGCTGGGTAAAAGTGGTTAAATGACATGATTAAGGAGAGCTGTCAGAAGAAACGAGTTAACTTCATTAGTACATGTTCTTAATTGGTTATGTGAGTTTGTAAAAACTCAAATGTCCATCTTTTTTCTCTTTTGGTTAAGGGCTGTGAACATGAACGTTAAAGTATTAACTCAATTTTGCTCCTCCATCCAGCGTCCTACATTTCCCCTGTGTAGGGTTTAAAGATCAGGGCCACTATTGGCCTTTGTGTCCACTCGGTCATTTCAACCTCCCCTTGTCCTTTAACCTAGATGCGTGCGTGAAATATAGCCAAAGGACTCTTCCATACTGGGCTTCAAAAATTTGGGCCTGAAATTAGCATAGGCCAGCAGATGCTCTTAGCAAGAGCTCAATGGCCTTTCTGAGGTATAGCCTCAGGAGGAAAAACTAAATTATATTTTTCTCTCGTTTTTGGCAACAACTCTGGACTTCCAAATTTGTGTTTGGTCTCATAAATCTCATTAGGTTTCATGTGTTTTCTTTACCCTGGTTTTGAGAGCCAAGACTGCTGAAACTCCATCTAATCACTGAACCCCCAATTATTCAGACTGGAAGTAGAATATCTTGATATCCATGTTTATTCTAGCTCACATTTAAATGTAATACGTTGAAACAGTACGAACATGAATAATTCAGGATGCATTAATGAAAAATCTTAATGAAGACACTATAATTGATAGCTACATTTATTTTATTATTATTATTATTATTATAGAAATGTAGAAATTAGTTTTTTTATTTTATTTGCTCACCTTCGTTTCATTGCAAAGGAGAAGTTTAGCTGAATGTTGGTGCTGCTCTTGTTATTCAATAAAAGCGAATGGTGACCAAAAAAGCAAAGCAGATTATACAAATTATATTTAATGTAATATATAAATTGCAGTGCTTTATTATATTAGTTTTGGTTTTTACATATGCACAATTTCAAATGTTGTGTGTCTTCTTGTATGTTCCATGAAAAAAGAATGTCGTGCATGTTTGGAACAAAATTAAATGTAAAAATGTAAACATTTAAATTTATGCATTTAGCAGACGCTTTTATCCAAAGCGACTTACAGTGCATTCAGGCTATCAATTTTTACATATCATGTGTTCCCAGGGAATCGAACCCACAACCTTGCGCTTGCTTGCTTGCTAGCACAGTGCTCTACCAGTTGAGCTACAGGAACACTAAATTAAGAATTAGGAAATCTTTCAGATTTTTCCGGTTTGATTGCTAGTTTTTTTTAACTAACCGACAACCTCTTGAATAAACAAACTTCTCGGTGAATTAATGTGAAGCAGGATTATTGCACCATAATATGACCCATTAGTCAATGAAGATGGAGGCTCATTGACTCTTGCGCATGACTGCGTATTCACCACATGCTATATTTATTCCTCCGTTCTTTTTTTCTGGTTAGTTTCACCCCTTCATCCTAAATGTATGCAGGTCAGGTCAACCATCCAATAATTCCACCAAGACCAAAAAATTAGAAAAGAAAAGATGCGACAACCATATGGACGGAACACCAGAGGCTTCGGGCAATGAAGAGGAAGAACCTTGAGCCGGTTTAGCTGAACGGAGCAAGCAGGATCTCAACGAACCCCTCCTTCTTCCCAAAAGCCTTTTCTTCCCCCATGGTATCTCACCCTGAAGCGCTGGAGCTCATGAAGACAGTGCACGGGGAAACGAGGAAGGGGGAGGCAGTGCCTGCCAACAGCAGGTGTTGGTCCATCCTTCAGGGAGCAGGCAGCAGGCTGGGTACTGATGTGTGGCGAAGAGAGGGGGCCTGGCAATCTGCTGCGGAAAGGTGCAGCGTCTGGATAGGCAGATACAAAAAGGATACAGGTTCAGATGTTTAGACAGTACAACCCGCTATCAGAATCGGCCTAATCTTATTTTTATTTATTGCAAGAACATGTTTTCACCTTTGAAGTTTTGTGTCAGGGGAAGGTCAGCGTTCTTTTGGCCCTGGTCACTCAATGCTGGCTGGAGCGCTATCAGGCTTCTGCAGCCCGTCTTGAATGCAGTTTCCAACTGGCCACTGCTGCAATCCCATCATCCTCCTCTTGCCTCTAGGTTTGGCATTTGCGTTTAGAAAAATTGGCCCTTGGCCCCTAGACAAAATTCATGAACAACTGGCTTTGTTCTTGTTGTTTCCCTACTTGCCAAAAACGCTGAGGATATTTTAGTTTAGTCCTTTTTTTCAATGTTTTACTCGTAAAATATTTTATTTACGTGCAGAGAGATGAATATTAAGTAAGTTATTTTGTATATAATAAAAAATTCTTAGAAAGTGTAAATATTTGGGCTCGACTGTGGTTGACATAGCAGCATCGATCAACAGCATAAGTTTGGGACGGGGCCATCTGTTTGATTGACTAAGTGATTAGGAAACCTGTTCGGTAACAGTCATTATTCCTGCAAAAAGTTTAATGTAGTAAGCGGCACTAATATTTCACACTTTATCAAACTGAAAGTTTTTAATTGAAAACTTCTTAAAAAACTAAATCCTAAGTTTATAGACTATATTATATTTTGTAGTGTTTTTTGACAGTGGGAGAGTTTTTGCTGTTACCATATGAAGTATATGAAGATTTTATTTCTTCAGCAGATCCTCTGAATTATTGATTTGTTCATAAAGAGTAATTAAATATCAAGCGTCCTGATAATACTGAGATTATTGCATGAATTTACTGGAGGGGCAGTAATTTAGATTCTTTAAATGTATTAGTCAGTATTGTGGCCCAGACACACCAAGGACAATAATTATAAAAGATAGATAATGATAAAGATATGGTTAAAAAATCGTCCTCAATTTTAAAGAATAGCTGAGTCCACAGCTATAACGATAAAGGCACATAGAAACGATATCCTTGGAATCACTTTCAGAACGATTTTTTTCCAGTTGATAAAAGATACAAACATTGATTCCCAATCAGAATCTGTCCTGCTATAAAGTGTTCGAGAATTTAATGCGCAGACGCACTTAGAATAAACAGACGATATCGTCCGCTGGTGTGGATGCTGATATCGTTATCTAATTATCGTTCTTGGTGTGAACGGGCCTTAAGTCTTGGAATGATTATTGGACAAGGACAAATACAAACAGACACAAAGATATATAGAAATGCGAAAGTGTAGAACTTTAAAATGAATGTGGACAGCATAATTTAAGGAGCTGTGATAAGAAACATTTGAGTTCCGCTCAGAATATTTGTTTAACATTTCAGGGGCGGACTGGCGGGAAAATCTGGCCTGCACTACTTTTGTTGTTGTTTAAAATGATTATTTACGAATTCTCCATTCAATAATAAAACTCAAACAACGAGATTCACTTCATGCACACTCCGCGCATCATCAGGACTTAAAAAAGTGCAGGTCAGGGACATCTGTAAATAGTACTACTATTGTAATTGTGTCTTTGTTTACTTAGTTACACATTAAACTGCTAGCTAATGTTAGAAGTAGCAGAAACCTACCAAAAGGACATAATTACAATTGTAAAGAGTAGGAATTTAGCAGAAAAAATATTTGCATGGTTTTATGACAGGTTTAGTTAGGGAGTTAAGGCAGAAAACAACACAACCTTTACTAAAATAACCAAAAACCGGTTACTAAAGTTAAACCATGGTAAAAATTAGTGGAAAAAGTAAACAAACATGAGGGACAGAGAGATGAAGAAACTATAACAAAAAATGGAAGTTCAAGAGATTACCTTTAATTATTTTGCACAGCCCCAGTCTAGGGATTTAAACTTATGGGATAGTATGGGATAGCCTGAGATTTCCCGGCCTGAAATTTTGTCCCAGTCCGCCCCTGTTTTATATCTGATTGGCTGAGAGCCTTTTCCGGCGGTTGGATAATCTAGTGATTACAGAAATGCAAACATTTCACCGTTTGTATCACTCCGCTTGCTGTATTTCTCATGCCGAGTGTCATGGCGAATGCCAAAGACACTATAATTTTATAAATAATGCTGTTTTTGTGTCACGGAATGTAGTTTTACAAGTTTTTTTTATAAAGATAACATCTGTTTGAAAATGTTCTTTAATGTTTTTGTAGATGCTCAGCAAGATCTTTTGGAATCTGCCGCTGGCTCTGATAAATCTACAGTGGCTAAACAGAAGATATCATTTGTTTGGGGTAAATCTAGTCTTTGGTCACATTAATCTCTTAGGGGAAAGTCTCTTTTAACACATTAATATACTGTTTTAAAACATTTTAAAATGTAATTTGTTCCTGCGAATTTTTAGCAACAATTACTCCAGTCAGATTTTGTGCTCAATAAACATTTCTTATTATTTTTATTAATGCAGAAAACGTTTGTGCTCCTTAAAATGTTTGTGAAAACCGTGAAGCATTTTCTCTCTCTCAGGATTCAATGATAAATACATTTAGTATACAAATCTTTTGTAACTTTATAAATATCTTTTTTACTACATTGTTTTTCAATGTTAAAACACTTCCTCCTATTCCAACTTAATAAAATAATTTATTTACTAATTATAGACTTTGCTCAAAAGAGCTAGAGGTTTGTGAGCTATTTCTGAGGGCCTCCATCCAGGATTCCTCTAGACAACAATGTGAGACTTTTCTCTTTTTTTATCTCTAGGAGAAAGAGTTTAGTTTAAGATGCTAATTGTGGTCCATTAACTCTCAATGGTGACCACACGCAGCGAGAAGTTTATTTATAAACCATAATTTATGAAAGAAACAGCATTGTTCTTTTATTTTGCATGACATCTTTGGCTCCACTAAAGACTCGATGTCATCAAACGTTCAGACAAAGGATTGGTACTCAAGACACCGCATGCTATCTCAAATCATCAACTGAAGACAAGCCATCCATGCGTTCCAAAATGGCACGGAGAACTAGCGTCGCGTCTTTGGCTTTAACGTTGTTGTGGCTGTCATGTTCAGCAAGAACCATGTGCTGTGTGTTAGACTGCCATATGATGGGGAACCTGTCCAGCTTGAGATGGCTCCTGTCCCATGTGGGCAACCCAACCCCCCTTAGCTATCCCACTTTAGACTTGTACGTTTTGTTGTCGTTGTTGTTGTTTATTCTTTTTTACTTTTGGTACAGCACATTGACACAACAAACAGAATGGGTTTTCACAGTGATTGTGGCCAGGCTGGTTGTGAACAGTGGCTGGCAGCGAACTCACTGGATCTGGCTGAGGAACGCTGTGTTTGAAGAGCGAAATCTGTTTCCTGTCCGCACAGCTCGCAGCCAGGTCTTCAACTGCGGCCAATATCTCCGTTCCCACACTGTCCGGCCACATTCACTGCTGTTTCTTATCTCGTCCAGGGCCTTGCGTGTTCTTTGTACTTGGGGTGTTTATGCACGTGTGTCCATTTGCAAGCAATACAAATGCACATGGGCATCCAACGTGTCCTATTTATACAATTCCCTGCACTAAGCCGGCAACAAAACTTGCATCTTTGGCAACATCTGCTGTTCGTGCCCAAGTTAGGTTTCATGTATATATAATAGATGTGTTAGCTCCCTAAATGCTCAGCGTGTCAGGCAGCAGCTGACGCCTCAGGTGAACTGCGCAGCCGTCAAATAAAATTACATCCGCTCCACACACCTCTGTAGATCGAGAGCGTGGAGACCGAAGCTCTTGGCTAGAGTCCGCAAGATGTCCTGTAGTCTACAACTAGTGAATACAGTCGGGAACATGAGTGGAAAAACCAGCCTGATCTCACAGCAATTCATACATTTTGTACAAGGTTGCTAATTCGTACGAATTCGTACGACCACACTCGTACAAATTCATAGGATTTTTGCCAAATCGTACTTATTTTACGATTTTTTATGAATTTGTACGAATGACCTACACCTAACCCTGCCCCTAAACATAACTGACACTTGTGTTTAGACAAATCATATAAAATCGTATGAGTGAGGTCGTACAAATTCGTACGAATTAGCCACCTCGTAAAATACGTACAAATTGGTCGTGAGATAGTGTTGGAAAAATACAAAATTAATTTTTTTTTTTTTTTTTGTGAAAAGACGTGTCTAATCAAACTTTACAGTACTTTGACACAAATTAATCTGTCATTTGGCAAAAGCAGACAAATTTGTCATGTGCCGACATGGACAGGATATGTGACACGCTTGTCCTCAAAAAACATAAACAATACAAAGTAAAAAATAAATAAATAAATTTTAAACTATGTAAAACATGGATTTCTTGTGTCCTGAAGCGAAACTAAAATGTGTGTGGGTTAAATATTACATTACAGTTCTTTAGAAATGTCTGTTTTATTAAACTATATAAATATTAAATTGTTACACCAAAATGTATTTTATGTATTTGTTCGTTTTTTTTTATAATTGTATAATAATTTAAATCTACCTGATTAAAATCATGCATTTATATACATTAAACAATATTGTTAAAATTATTATTTATATTTTTTTTAAAGTATGGATATTAAATTACACCAACAATTGCTTAAATTATCAGTTGTTATTTGTGATAGAAATAACTATTAGGTTCAATTAATGATCAGGTTTTTTTTTATTAATATATTTTCCTTTAAATTACATTTATTATACATTCATTTATACAATATTGTTCATAAAGTATATAGATGAAAGCATATGATTTGCTTGCATTAAATAAAAACCATTACTTGTATTTTGTTATCTGTGTTGAAAGCAATTTTTTTTTTCCTTTTCTCTTTCATGGCAGCCAGCCCACCAGACATTTGACATTATCACTGATATATTTGGCTAATAAAATTCATCACCTCCAGGCAAGACTTCATCTAAATTAAATAGCGTAATGCAAGGTGGGAACCTACAACATAAATGAATATATTAATCGTGCAGATCAAATCATTATCCTCAAATTTGCATTTACGAAATGCTAGCCCACTTTAAGCGGATTTGAATTACAAATACCATAAAGCCAAAGCTTCATGCATTTTAAAGAACTGAGTTGTGAACCGAGTAGCTTTCTAGTTTATTTAATCGGGGTCAGACTATAAGAGACGGTCTGAATAAATTAAGCAGAATTGCAAGGATTGATCCTGCTGCATTGCCAGTGAAGTCCAGCAGAGGGAATCCAAATGCAAAACACCTTAACCTATTCCTATAACCATGACTTTAATGATAGATGTATTTTGTTTTAATAATTCTGAGTAAATAAATATCTTAAATATGCCTATATTTAATTAAATGCATTTTGTACGTATATGTGTGTGTGTGTGTGATGAGAGTGTAATATGTCTTTGACTGAAAATCTTGACTGACAGCCTGTCTATGCACATACTATCTTATAAGATAGCTTTTGTGCCCTTGTTCTAGCTTCAATCAAAAGCCTCTTTGCATATGACACCTCCAGGTTACTTGTATATTTTTTGATGTACAGTCAACATGTAATTGATTAAATTAACAGAAACATTTGCATAATTGAGTGGCTTTTATTCTGTATTTCTTCTAGGACTTCAGCTAGGCCCAGAGCACATCTTTGGTGTGTGTGTCAGTGGCCGGTCAGTCATTCAGGCTGTATCTGCTGTCACCTCTCATCAGACTCACTGTCTCTGACAGGCCGTGTTTAAAACGGAGCGCCTGGACAATGGCCCGAGCTGTCAGAGGAGATGGCAGCGTTCGCTGGGAGGAAGACAGCAACGGGGGTCACTGAAAATGTATGCAAATTTGACATTTCTTCGCTCATTTGCATACATGGCCCTCACATCAGACTGTTTATTTATTTATTTACTTACCCCAAATGTTCATAGGCGTAATCATAATCAAGAGTTGTTGTGTGTGACATATATCGTCAGTTTATTCTCAGCGCACACGTGTCTGTCACTTTAAATTCTCAAGCTCGTGATAGTAGGATTTTGGTTCTGATTGGGTGTCAACTGCTGCGTCCCAATTCACATACTATGCATCATAAATATTATTCGAAAATAGCAGTAGTATGTCCCAAATCATAGTATGTTTTAAAAAGTATGCCAAAGATTCCTGGCTGGTCTACTACTTCCGGTTAGCATTCAAAGTGCAGATCGATGCACACTCTAACGGTTAATATTTCCCACAACACATTGGACGAGGATTCAATTAGAACTACAAACATGTGCAATAAAAAGTGTTTAATCAATCTTTTAAAATATCATTTAATATATAACAATTAATTCACAACAAAAATATAAAAGGGGTCATAATATGCGATTTCAGTTTTTCCTTTCTCTTTGAAGTATTACGCCCCCCTAAAAAGCCACGTTTAAACACGCGCCCTACATCTACATCACTGTGTGGGAAGATTTGCATAACTCCACCCAAATGTTTACGCAAAGAAAGAAAGTGTAACTTTGAATCTCGCTGTTCCCACCGGCGCCATGTTGTGTAGATGCTGTGTGTTTTGTTTGGTCTTTTTCAAAAGAGGACGATATCCACATTGATCTGATCGCTGAGGAAGTACATCAACTTCACGCTGTGGATCGACGGATCGGCTTTGACCGTGGGTGAGCGCAGTCCAGCCTGGGGTCATCACATGTGGTTGCCTAAAGCTCCTTCGTCGAATCCGCCGGCCGTGCCATTCTCAAAGAGGGCGTGGCCCGAAGTGTGTGACGCTGTGTGATGCATTTTATGGAGGACTTGGTTTTATGTTTACCCGACGCGATACACAACGCAACACATAAAAAGACAGTATAAGTTATTATAATCAGTAATAATGTGCTCACTGGATGCAACAAAATCCTTGTTTTTAATGGGTTTTATTGGTTTTGTCTCGTCGCACCTTGACACATGGCATCACAGTTTAGTAAGGGGCGTAACATTTCCATCACACGCTTGAGGTATTCATCCAATCACAACACACTGGACAGCTGGCCAATCAGAGCACACCTCGCTTTATAGAACAATGAGCTTTGTAAAAATCTACGCGTTTCAGAAAGGCGGGGCATAGAGGAGCAACAATAATATAGAGTATGTGGAAAATATATATTTATATATTTTTTTTTAATCAAGACATTGTATTACACCAAATAATGTTCTTTTTAGCAACGTCATATGACCCCTTTAATAGGCCTCCCCATCTTAACCTATTTTTTAATCCCATAAAGTGGGGACAGATAGAAAATGTCAGGGGAGGAATGGCTTTTGATGAGCATGCATTTTTGAGCTTGTGTTGGCTGTGTGACATATTCTGCTCGGGATGTCTGTATAACATTGTCCTCTCTGTTTTAATCAGAATGAGTCAGCCTCCTTGCTTTACGTGGACAGCATAACCTAAGACGCATTTACATTCTGCTTGTACACAAATACACAAGCCACTTGACACCTTGAGACACCCGGCGTCTGGACGAAGATAGCGACTAGGTCACCCAGGCTTGGCAGGCCCAGGGTTGGCTCTCCCGCAGCAATCTGTGCTCGTGGTTTTGGCAGGTCCTCCCACTCCTCCTCCTCTCCCCACCCAGAACCCCTCTTTGCCAGGGCTATATGTGCTGATCTGAAGTACCTTCCATCCTCCATCATCTCCAACTGAAGATTACACACCTGTCTGGCATGCGCAAGCAGCCAGGGATGGAGGCAGAGCCGCGCGGATAGCAGCCAGATCTGCTCCCCTGTCCCAGACCGCTCTGATGTCAGCTGGCTGTGAAAGGGAAAGGGCCTTGTACTGACCAGAGACTGTGATTAAGCTTGAACTGGGATGTGGCCAGAGCTCTGGACCAACGCCATGCTGCCCTTGTCTGCGCGAGCTGCCCCGCCAAGTTTGCAGCAAAAAGGATGTGAGAGAGGATGCACCGTACATAAACAAAGCAAAATCTGGGTGTTATTGCATTAGCTATATTTACCAACTGTAGATTTTGTATGTAATTTTATGTCCATAATATTCATGATTTTTTAAGTTTAAAATTGACCTACTTATTATTTACTGCATCAGTAAATGTCATCTGTGAAAACAAACAAACCCACTGCTAGATTCTTACAATGTGGATATGTATTCAATTAATATAAGGCCACACAGCCTATATGTTAGACCAGTTGAAGTTTTACGCATTTCACCAAGATTTATTTTGAATAAGCTCTGAAAAACAGGGGCTGAAGCTTCCATCCTCTTTAGGCAGTAAGTGATGAGGCATGAGGCTAGGACAGTGGCCAAGTTTACTCCAGCCATTCTCTCTAATGCAGAGTTACTGCACTGCTGCTTCAGCGCACACTAGAGGAGACACGTGGCTACCGTAGCTGCTGGTAAATCTGTGTGTGGCTGTCACATCAGACTTTTATCCAGAAAACAACACACGACTTATGCTGCGTCTTTCGCCAATGCAACATATAGTTGTAAGCAAATAAGACAAAGAACAACACCCATCCCACATGATGTTGTTGGCGGACAAGTATTATTAAAATCTAAACTTCTTATTTACTGTATATGCAACCAAATTTTATTGTAATTGTATATGAAATCTATCACTGATTGACAGTGTCCAAATAACAAGGTGTCACATTATTTTAAAGGTTTCATCAGTTCAAATGGCACTTGATTTACACTGACACCTAGTGTGGATCCAGTGATTCAAAAGCTAAATTTTTAAAGCTATATCTTTAAAAAATATGTTGCTAAAAATAACATTTTATACATTATTTGGTGTATTTGGTGTAATGAAACCTTAAACCGTTTTTATGCGGTTTAAGGTTCAAAATTGCATTATTGTTTCTCCTCTATGCCCTGCCTTTCTGAAATGCATAGTTTTTTTAACAAAGCCTGAAAAACAAGGTGTGCTCTGATTGGCCAGCTATCCAGTGCATTGTGATTGGCTGAATGACTCAAGCATGTTATTATACTGTGATGCGTGGAACACCGGTGAGACCAGACAAAAACAATAAAACCCATTACCACAGAGCCATTTGTTGCATCCAGTCAGGGCATAATTACTGATTATAATGACTTATATTGTGTTTTTACACATTGCGTTGCATCGTGCCTCATAAACATAAAACCATGTCTGCATTTGTGATCGGAGAAATTACAAACAACAAGCGCTACTCTACACTGATCAAAACTGGCGTTTGAATCATCAGCGGCAAATCCTTTAAATATGTAAACGTACTTACAGACTGCGACAGCCAGCATTTTAGTCTTCTCTACTAGGAACATAAAATGTGCTGCACACATCTGAATATTTGGGTTGAACTGTTCTGGAACAGTGTTGTAAATACAACTTAACTACTAGTTGTGTCCTCTTTTGGAAGGTCAAAGAAAGTAGTTTTGATTTCACAAGGAAACACATAGCGTCTCCACAACATGGCACTGGTGGCAACAGCGAGAATCAAAGTACACCTTCTTTCTTGGCATGAAAATTTGGGTGCCGTTATGCAAATCTTCCAACATTGTGACATAGACATGTGGAGCGTGTTAAAACGAGGCGTTTTAGGAGGGTGTGGACGAGTCTTAACTTTAATAAAGAATATCTCTTTGGGCTTGAGACTTCAGTCTTTGCAACTTTAGGCATCTTACTTATTAATGAACAGCCTGTAACACTATAAAGAGAAAGGAAAACTTGAAATGGCATCATTGTAGAAATATGTATGGAAGCCCATTTCCACCACTGAATAATTTTTTTTTTTTTTAAAGGTAATTGCAACTTTTTAAGTTCACATCTTGCAATTCTGACTTTTTTTCTCAGACTGCATGATATGAAGTCAGAACTCGCAATTGCGAGTTATAAAGCAAGAAATACGAGATATAAACTTGCAATTCTGACTTTTTTGTCAGAATTGTAAAATAATAAAAGTTCTGAACTATTTATTGGAAAAAAAGTCAGAATTGTAAGATATAAATTAGCTAAATAAATAAATAAATAAATAACTTGCAATTGCAAGAAAAAGTCAGAATTGTGAAATAGAAAAAAGTCAGAATTGCCTGTATATATCTTGATTTTATTACTCGCAATTGCAAGGTTATATCTTTGTGATTTAATTGTGAGATAAAAAGAAAAAAAATCTCCTTTTTTATTTTTTATTCAGTGGTGGAATTGGGCATTCATAAATACACTATTCGCAGTCAGCCATGGTTTATTTATTCCATGAGCAAAAGTGTCCAGTAACATGGAGGTTTAACAAGAGTATTATTTGGCTGATCATGTGATCTTCACTGCCAACTCCCTTGAGATGACCCATTACACATACAGTAAACATAACAAAACTTTAGGTCTATAATTGATTAAATTCTTTTAAAGTCGTCATCATAAAAAAAATTATATATATACAATTTTTTTTATTATTATTACAATTATTTGTCTTTTTTTACGAGGGGAAAAATGTATTTTGTGTAACTTTTAGGAATAAACTGTTATTTCACTGTTCAACTGAATAGTTTGAGTGAATTTCTTCAAAATAAAGTGGTCCCAAAATTGAGCCCTGAGGGATCTCATGGGTTTTGATATAGAGCAACAGTGCCAGCAGTCATCTGCTCTGGTCTCTTTTTACCATATACTCTCACCTTCTCAAAATGCCCCTCACCCGTACTGATTGGCCTGCATACACTATTCATGAGATCCATAACTGAGAAATCTTAATCTCCCTGTACATTAATTACATTTATCCAAATATGAACATGTCATTGCCAGATAATGGAGGTTGGGGGTTGTTTTTGTAATGTGGTGGGGTGAGAGTGGATGAAGTGTGCAAGGAAGGAAGAGGTGGATGCAGGGTGGCTACCCCGTCTTAACCCTCCAGCACTGGATGCACCGTCAACCCGCTTTTTCATTTCATGTGGAAAAACAAACTAATTACGTGGAAATATGATAATGTATTGTGCTGGAGGAGTCGCCTACGACTCTCATTAAGAGTCCATGCATCCCTACTTGTTTCCATGCTCTAATCCACATCTCTGTCTCACTTACTCTCTCTTTATCCACTCAGCTAACATTCATTATTTCTCCTAGGGAGTATTGCCCTTTCACGAGCCATGAACATTAGTGACCAGTCTGGGGCATTTTTCATCAAAGTCAGCCTCATTTGCATAATTGCAGGATTACTCCCCTTTTACGGCCAGCGATGGTCAACATCTCCCACAATTTCTCAAGACCACTGCCCCCCACCTCCCAAAATTCTCACACAGCTCTCCTAATACCCAGCATGCAGCAGAATCCCTTACCTGATACCTCAGGGAAGACTTTGGGCCTCCCCTCTACAGGTTTACTCTTCGTTTATCCCTGATCCCTCTACATATCACACATGATTCATCAGTGCTCATTACATCTGACAGGTTATCACTGCAGGAGCTTGTCAATTATCCTCTGGTGACCTATAAACTCACACTCACTCTTTAGGGTTGTCTTGGAGTAACATCCCACAATCCCAAGGTGGAAGTTAGCATTCAGAGAGCCCCAGTTAGTGTTAATAGTACAAGTACTTAACACATGATAGGTAAAAATTGATAGCCAGAATGCACTAGAAGTCGTTTTGGATAAAAGCGTCTGCTAAATGCATAAATTTAATTTAATTTAATTTTAAGTACTTTTGTTTGATATGCTAGCAAGATGCATTTACTCAGTGCAATCGTGTAATTCTTTACACAATGGCTGTGCATAAAACTGCACTTTTAAAATTAAAGGTGCCAAAGGATAGGTTTTACAGCAGTGCCATAGAAGAACCATTTTGGGTCGCACAAAGAACCTTTCAGTGAACAGTTTCAAAATATTTCTGTATATTTCTATTTCTATTCAAATAGTCTTCTTTCATAAACATAACAAACTTGCTAACCCCAAACTATTAATAGTGTTTATTTCCAAAAACTTGGTGTTATCATGCTACCATGCCTAAAAATATTATATTAGAATGGTAGCTTTTTGTTAGTAAGATCATGGATATTAAAACATTACTCTTGCACTAGTATGTTAATTTTTCCATCATATCTCATTGAAATCACTTGAAACACATGGTAAACTTATCAATTAAAACTTTTCAGTCTTAATTAAGCACGTCTCACTTTATTGCATCCAGCTCCAACAAGAAATACGATAATCTCCGACAAAATCTGCAAGGAAGCGGGGAAAGACACAAAGACTGCATTTGTTCACAACTCGCAAAGTTGGTGCAGTGAAAAGGCTGCCATTGGGCTTCAGGGTCAGATACCATGCCAGCATCACCAATACTACTACTGTTGATTAGCAGAGCGAATGAGGAACATCACCTTATTTGATCCTGTGATCGTAAGGCGTTAAATCAACATCCTCATCCTCCCAGTCTCCAGTGATATGTCAGTTATACCTGTTAATTAAAAAAGTTCTTCGTGGTACTCTTGTGCCAACTTTTCAAAAACTGTTGGTGCTCGGATGATCAAAACTTCTTTTAAACTCAATAATCATTGCATGTTATTATGCTAGTATGCGATATTATCACATATATGTAATGTATGAAACCATTTACATCGATTTTATAGTCAACAATTAGGCAGTTATCTGTAAACTTTCCAGCTCATGCAAACCAAATGTTATTTTTTGCAGCTCACTGGGCTTGCCTCTCCCGAATCAACGGTCGAGAAGCTACATTAACTTGGTACCAGACAAAAAGTCAAGGCCCAATTATGACAGATGCCCAAGGCCAAGGTGGGCACTCGGCCAGTGCTGCTACTGCGAAAGGGTAGCAGTCAGAACATATCAGGAGTGAGTGGACACTTCAAATGCCATTAAAACTAAAGCGTATACAAGTTGCTGGCATCCTCTCAACTCTGTGACAGTGTCAAACGTATTCACAAAGATGAGACTGTAAATTGAAGAAGCTGTTTTTACACTGCAATAAGACTGAAGAAAGTTAAGGAGTTTTTGAAGATATTTAGTAGATATTCAGAGCTTGTTTTTAGTTTATATCTTGCTAAACTAACAATTATTAGGGTCCACTTTGTATTACTGAGTCCATATAATATAAAGTTTTACTTGCAATATTGTATTTCAATTATTTTTGTGAATTCAATTGTGATTTCAGCTACTAATTAAGCTAAAGTAATAAATAAATAAATTCACCTAAAATTAGCTCAAGAAATTTGTGGATAAGAGTTTGTTTTTTTTTTTTTTGTTTTTTTTTTAGTTTTTTTGTATGATTTGTATCATTTATATAATTTTATTTATTCATATTTTCAATTAGCTTTTATTTTTATATTTTCATTTAGTTTAAGTTTAAATTTGAGTAGTTTTTTTAGGTGCTTTTGACATTTTTATAAAAATTTATATATAGTTTAATTTATTATATGGTTATTGATTTATTTATGTAGTTTAATATTTATTTCAGTTTTATATCGAGTGATTTTAGTACATAAAAGCATTTCAGTTAGTTCAAAAAGGAATATTTCTCATTTTTATTAGGTTTAAATGTTTCATCTAATATTTGTATTTTATTTTATTTCAGCTTTATTTCAATTACTGATTTTTAAAAACAAATATTTCACAATAATTGCACCGCAGATCCAGATTCCATTTGGACCTGGTTATTAATGTGTAAAAAAATATTTACGGTTTATGCTGATTTATTATTTTTATCTATATTTAAAACAGCTGAGTACATTTCTTTCAGGATTCTTTGATGAATAGAAAGATCAGCATTTATCTGAAATAAAAAGGTTTTGTAACATTATACCCTATAACATTCAAAAGCAGTCAGTATTTATTTTTATTTGTTTGGGGGGAAAGACATTATAGAAATTAATACTTTTATTTAGCAAGGCTGCTTCAAATTGAACAAAAGTGATGATTAATCAAAGAAACCCCAAATAAATGCTATATATATATATAGCATTTATTTGGGGAAAATATATTAGAATGATTTATGAATGATCATGTGACTGGAGTAAGATTGCAAAAAAAATCCTTTTTGAAATCACAGGAATAAATGGCATTTTAAAATATATTTAAATAGAAAACTGTTACATTAAATGGTAAAAAATATTTCAGAACTGTACTGTTTTGCTGTATTTTAGATTAAATAAATGCAGGCTTTGTGAGAACAAGACAATTCCTTAAAAACATTCAAAATCTTACTGTTCAAAACCTTTTGACTGCTAGGGTATCTTTAAGCAAGAAGACAGGGTATTTTCAGCCAGCAGCTCCGGCTGAGCTGGAAACAAGTGACCGCGATTTGTGTCATGGTCTCGTTAAACATGCCTCAACACATTCTTGATTGCATGCAGCAATGGATTAATTAGAAGCGACGTGTCGGCGCCATCAGCTCTGTCTGCATGCGGCCTCAGATCTGTTAATCAACCGCTCACTAAGTCAGAGAGAGAGGGAGTTAGAAATTGAAAATCATCATATTTTATATGTCATTTTCATTTTAAAATCCTCAAAGAATATTTACTAGTGTATCCTGCCAAATAGAAACACCAAAAAGAGCAAAAATGAGGTCTACTCCAAGGAATCCAGCAAGTGAGGGGTGCCATCATGAAATGCAGGGCTCAAACTAGGGCAGGACAACAAGTTGTATTTTCATTAGAGCATGTGTTATACCACTTCAGCTCTCCGAAGACTGATATATGTATGAGAATGTAAGCTCTCCTACAGTCTCTGCCAGATCTCGTAAACCTCTAAAGAAAACGGGAAAAGCAGATTAAGAACTGAAGGAGATATTGGGAGAAATCAGTAGTCTAGCTAGATAGTATAACCAATATAAATATCCGCATGATTTAGTTATTTACAATTTTCTGGTAGTTTTGTCATCTTGACTGTGTCAAAATAGATAGCATCATTACTTCAGTTTTTTAGTGTCATATGATTCTTCAGAAATCACTCTAATGCTCTTTTCTGCTCAAGAAACATTTGTTACACTTATTAATATCAATGTAGAAACCAGAAGTATTGCTTAAAATATTTTGTGGAAACCATGCAACATTTTTTTTTCCAGGAACCTTTAATAAATAGAAAGCTCAAAAGAACTCAATTTCTATATTTATTTTTTATTATACATATATAGAATTATAATTAGACATATACATTTATTTATTTACTTATTCACATTTTGTTCCATTATTTATATTCTTATTTTTTCTTTGATATTTTTGCTAAAACTTTAATGGATGACTACAACCACTAATTGTGTAACCAGTCCCCTATGTTATAGTTTCCTTTATAATGACTTCCTGACAACCCCAAAAACATAGCAACTGGCATAGCAAGTGAGTTTCTCACCCCCATGCAGTGGCAGCAGGGGTTGGACAAGAGTGACCGGCCCACATTTATCAGTCTTGGGTTGAACAGAGTTGCACAGCAGGGGAGAGGCATGCCTTTGTACTGCGGGTCAGCCTAGGGCAAGAGGAAGGTGTATGTGGCGGCTAGACTGTGTTTGTGAATCATGTGAGTGCGGATGTGCTACAGTTTGTCAAAACACCTTTTTGTTAAGGTTAGCCAACAAAACACAACTTCCATTTCCTCACAAAGGCATTAAAAGATCAAAGTGAACAGGGTTGCCTCTAAGAAAAATTTAAAACTTACTCAAAGGCTGTTACTAATTTCACTTTCTCAACTCATTAACCAGTTTTATTTATTTTTTTATGGAAGGCCGTTTCCACAACTGAAAAAATAAAACACACAAAAAAGTTATTGCAACTTTTAATCTCACAATTCTGACATTTTTCGCCGAATTGCATGATATAAACTCGCAATTATGATTTTTTTTTTACAGAATTGTGACAAACTCACAATTGTGAATTATAAAGTCAGAATTGTGTGATATAAAGTCACAATTGTGAGATATTGCGCTTTATAAAATCAGAATTGCAAGATAAAAAGCAATTGTGAGATAAAAAAATGAAATAAAAAACTCGCAATTCTGATTTTTTTTACAATTGTGAAAAACTTTGCAATTGCGAGATATATACTTGCAATGAAAGTTATAAAGTCAGAATTGTGTGAAATAAAGTTGCAATTGTGTGATATAAAGTTATGATTGCGAGATATTGCGCTTTATAAAATCTGAATTGCAAGATATAAAGTCGCAATTGAGAGAAAAAAAAGACAGAATTGCAGGAAGAAAGTCAAAGAGATAAAAACTTGTGATTCTGTCTTTTTCTCGTAATTGTGAGATAAAAACTCGCAACTGCAAGTTATAAAGTCCAAATCTGGGGGGGGGGGGTGAAAATAGAAAAATAGAAAAATAGAAAAGGTTATTGTGACTTTTTATCTCATAATTCTGACTTTTTTCTCTCACAATTTCTAGATATAAACTCGCAATTGCGAATTAAAAAGTCAAAATTGTGAGTTTATTTCTCACAATTCTGACTTAATTCGCAATTTCATCTTATAATAAAGTCAGAATTGTGAGATATAAACTCGCAATTCTGACTTTTTAATTCGCAATTGTGAGTTTATATCTAGAAATTGTGAGAAAAAAAGAATTATGAGATAAAAAGTCACAATAACCTTTTCTATTTTTTATTCAGTGGCAGAAAAGGGCTTCCATTACTTTTTCATCCAACCTTACAATTTTTTTTTCAGAGCAGGAGGGTCTTTCCATCTTCGGGGGAATAAGAACATCTGGGTTTGTGAGAAGTAGAAACCTTTGGAACTGGTCGGCACATTTCCTGTGTGAGGAGATCGAACTTTTCCTGCCCCTTTTCATGTCTTTTCCTTCACTCTGCTGGGTTCTGCTGCTCTGCTACAAGGTAGGACGGAAGAAACAAATGCAAACAGGCATGATTTTAGTGTCTTTTGTTCTTATCTCCAGCTCTTTATCTGTCTTTCAGGCTCTGTTTGTGTTCTGCGAATGGTTCTTTGTGGTTCTCTTCAGCAGGGGGGCAGTTGAGGGTAAACCACTGCTGTTTGAGGAAGGCTAAACTGTTCTGTTTTAGTCTACACACACTGAAGGAACTGCAGGCCAACTGTGGATTCAGCTGGAGGTATGTTATTATTCTCTCTCCATCCTCGGTTCTGTGTTTTAGACTGAAAAAAAACATCTCAAAACAGGACTAAATTCAAACGCAAATCAAGGCTTTTGAGTTACTAACTTTCTCTAAAAGCCTCTTATAAAGTCCTACCAAGAGGCTGTTGCTGCTTGATTTGTCTGAACATGTTTTTAATAAACATGAGTGTGCGGTGGTAATGCTGAGTCATGTTTAAACATGCAGGTTTAAAGTATTGTTGGCGCTCAAAGCTTTTTACAAAAGCCATTTAGAAAGAGCATGTCTGCACCATGAGGCATGATGATCCCTTAAGTTTGCATTAAGGGATGAAATGCTCGATGTGGCCAAAACCTTTGGCTGATAGCACCTGTAGCGTTTGGATACATAGCAGGCATCAACAAAAACTACAGTTCACATGCTCCTTTGATGCTTGATTACATTTCCAACTCTAAGGCAGCAGCAGGAGGCCGATGAACCCTTTGTTTCCCACACAGTTTTAATTTAGAGTAAAAATGTAGGGCCCATGTAGGCCTTTGAGACTGTGTAAGTTTTGAGGCAGTGCTATTTTAGTATTATTTTATACTGTTATAGTATAATATATAGCCTAATTTATAAAATGCATGTTTTTTATTCAATAGCGTTTTAATAATAGTAACTCTATTAGCACCATGGAAACTAAAATACACAAATATGCAACTTAATTGATTTTTTTCCCCTCATTTTCATGCAGCATATTATTGGAAATGAGAGCAAGACAGTTCATCTGAATCGAATAGTCTTGGATACCAAGCAACTGCACAAAAAGATGGGGGTGGACATCTTTGTTTTGACATTGTTCACCTTGAGTAACCTGTGGCCGCATGTCCAAGCTTCAAGTCTAGTTCGGTTAAACACGGGGCTTCGGGTAGCCAGAGGCCAGTCGGTGTTTGTCACGGATGGTGAACTTCAGTTCAACATAGACGGGGTCTCTGAGGCCTGTAAGGTCGAAGTAGTTCTCACCGAGCCTGTTACGCAAAGAGTGGGGAAACTCACTCCTCAGGTAACAAAACAAATCCAGAATTAGCTTATGCTCATATAAAATGTGAGAATAACTGTTGTTGTACCATTTTCCAGGTTTTTGACTGCCAGTTCTTTCCGGACGAGGTGAAGTATGTTCACAATGGCAGCCCACTTCTAGAGGAGGACGCTGTCATGCTGAGGGTCTACAGGTGAAACACTGTGTTCATTATTCCTGTACATGTTACAGCTGTTACTTCAATTAGGGCTTCTGGGAGCTGCAAAAAACCTATTTCCAAAGCCTAATGCCATTTCCATACTCACAAATGCTTTTTTCTGTGTTTGTACTTAGGTTTACAGAAACCGAGACTTTTGTTGAGGTTGTGCTGCTGAAGATAGATGTTGTAGAACCTCAAAGGAGCCTCACAGAGCTTGGAAATGTTCCTCTGGTGGTTTCTGAGTTCTACAGTCTTTCCAATGCCATCAATAGCAGTGTCCTTACCTTTAAAACCCAGCCCG
Organism: Carassius auratus; assembly: GCF_003368295.1. NCBI lineage: Eukaryota > Metazoa > Chordata > Actinopteri > Cypriniformes > Cyprinidae > Carassius > Carassius auratus. Next base: position 24,343,133 of record NC_039264.1, on the reverse strand, counting down.
ATGTGAGCTGCACGGTACGTCTTCTCAGCTCTGAGATCAATGTCCCAATGCTTGGTCAACTGGTCGTTGAGGATCCTGAATCAATGACGGCTTCTGATCCTGGACCTAGAAGAGGTATACCAATTATATAATGAAGATTTTTAAAAGCATTGGGGTGTCAAATCATAGCCATATGGTGCAACCGACAAAATCATGTGATGCAACCAATTTACAGAAAAGAAACCGGTCCCTCAAAGTCATTAAGTCTCTTAAAATATCAGATAATTTGACCTTATTATGAAAAGGCAAAGTTAGTTCAGGTTGTCATATTGTGAGACTCTGACTCCCAAAAAACATAATCGGTTTTATCAATGAATAATTCACAGTATTTGAAAAAAAACTACATTTTAATTCGAAAAATATATTCTAAATGTTTTTGAAAACACCATAAAACAATATTTTTTTATGAGTTCATAAATCATGATATTTGTCAAAAAAATAATAATAAAAAATAATAACAATGAAGCTGAAAATAATTATTAAAATGTACACTTAAAAAAATGTAATGTAATGTGGTGTGACTCCCAAAAATGTATTTTTTTCTTTACTGAATTAATAATTTCTTATTATTGTAAAACTTTTTGACCTTGGAAAATAGATTTTAAAACTTTATTTAAATGTATAGATTTATTTAAATAATGTCATGTGGTGCAACTACTGAAAAACATGTTTTTTTTCTGAGTTATTAATCATGACATTTGTTTAAAAAAAACTTTATATACATTAGTATAAAAATATGGAGAAATTATTGGAGCATTTAGTTAATGGTTACACCATATGACAATTGTAGGGCTATCTGAAGTGAAAGTTTTTCCTCTCATCTGCATTCAAACTTTTCAAGGACGTCATACTGGAATCGCCTGCCCAGGAAATAAAGCCTGTGACCACAACACAAGGGAAGTAGAGTTCTTGAAGACTGACTGTGCCGAGTTCCTCACTTCAGGTCTGAAGTACCAGCACCTCAGTCCTCCATCACCTGAGATTGATTACATCCCAATCAGGGTGGAGTTCAGGGACCAGACCTCCCGAGCCATGCTGGAGGTAAAACGCCATCAGGATCAGGTTTGTATGAAATCATAACAACAAGGCACTGAGTCTTCTATTTACCTTCTTCTCTCTTAGACTGAGAGTATCTGGATACCGGTACTGATCCAAGGGGCCATGCAGAACCAACCTCCCAACGCTGCATTCATGTCTACGTTCATCCTGGAGGTAGATCAGTTCATCCTCACCCCCATGACCACTGCTTCCCTGGATGCCAAAGATGACGAGACCCCTCAGGCCCAGCTCATCTTCAACATGACCAAACCTCCAGCGGAGGGATATATTACTCATTTGGATGATCACACCAAATCTGCATTCTCCTTCTCATGGCAAGACCTGAATGAGATGAAAATTGCCTTTCAGCCCCCAAACAGCAGTCACACAGCCAGGAGGAACTATGAGGTTAGGAAACGGTAAACTGATGTACAGGAAACTTTGACAGGAATTTTTTTTTTTTTTTTTTCTGTAAAAACATGTCCAGTCTAACCCAAGGGCAAATATATTATTTGTATAAAGACACCTATATACCAGTGTTTTTATTGTTAACTAAAACTATTAAAATAATTTTTGATATTTAAAATACAAATAAATACTATATATAAAAAACTTATCAACTAACTAATTAAAATAAACTGAAATAAAAATAAATTAAAGCTGAATAGTAAAAAAGCTAATTAAAATGATAAGCACAACAAAATTACTAAAACGTAGTCTAAATGTAATTGAAATTATCAATAAATACTATAATCGTTAATAATAATTAAACAACACAGCTTTATACAGTGTAAAAGGGTATTATACATGTGTAAAATATTTAGAATAATATACTAAAATACATATTCATATTTTAATACATGTGTTATAAAATGTTATAAAACCTTGTTGACACTGCATTTTATTGCTGTTGCTTGTTTCTTATCTATCAAAACAATTATTTAATACGACTTCCAGACAGTGTTTGGGAAGGAAAATAATGTGTCATATTCAATAAAAAGAATCTTAAATTCAATAAAAATTTGACTTCATTTATTTAGCTTTTTTAATTCATCTGGTGTCCAGGTGGAGTTTCAGGCCATCGATGGCTCATTTGTGCCAAGTCCTCCAATCTTGATGCACATCTCTATCCGCACTGCAGAGACCAATGCTCCTCGAGTCTCATGGAACATGGGTATGTTAGCGGATTAGCTCAAATAAATACTCTAATAAAAAGATGAGACTGAGGCTAAACATCTCTATCCTTACAGGGTTGGATCTGCTGGAAGGCCAGTCCAGACCAATCACATGGGAGAACCTACAGGTTGTTGATAATGACAATATAGATGCCGTCACCCTGATTGCTATGGACGGCCCACTCAATGGACACTTAAGTGTTAGAGGTAAAGGTATTTAATCTGTCACCTCTCTGAAAGTAGAAGCCTATCCATATGTAATTTTCAGGACCTTTTTCCACTGATGTGTCATAGTAAGTCTCGTAAAGTGCAAACCCACTCTTTATTCCTTCTATGTCCATGTGGTAACCATCCTTCATGCGGGCATCGTTCAAGAAACATATGTCCGGGTGGCCTGCATGGGTTTGCTAATCAGGTGTAAAATGCTTCGGCGACACTTTGCCAGGGGCTGTGGACCAAAGATGTCTTTAGAGCCGTAGCGGCTGTCTTTCCACTCCAGCAGACTTTTGTTTGCACAGACCCTGAAAGAAGCAGATTGGAAAGACTTATGGCATTTCATGCCAGATGTCCAACACAAGGTCATTTCTCTTCCATTAGACCATTATCTTAGCAAGCTTTGAGTGTGGTGAACTGGTGACAATCATGTGTCTATCTAAAAGTGGTATCCATGGGAATGTTCCAGAACATCAGAATGACATGAGGTCAAGCAAACTCTTTTGGGTGAACTGTTCTTCTAAATCCTTGGTTTCTTGGAAGGAACAGCAAAATTGTGATTTCAGGAACTGAATGGGATGTTTTCCTGTATTTGTTCTCTCATGGAAGCTGTGGTAGGTTGTTTTGTGTTTCCTGGTTTGGAGGATTTCCAGGCCCATGGCTTTGTTCCTTGTGTCATTCTCTTACAGAAGACCCCCTGATCAGCAGAAGCCTCCAGCTTACTCAAACAACAGCTCCTGCTTTAAGCCAAACCATTGATTTAATTGGTGTTTTTGGGGTTGGCGTGTCGCTTTGTGATCCCTCTTGCTGAATTGTCCCATAACTTTAGCTCCAAATCCACTTCAAAAGCACTTCATTTTACTACAGGATGATTGAGCTGAACAGCAAGTTCTGGCCAGATATGGACCAGTCTCTCTTGAGAACCTAGATGGGGATTGGGAATTGCTCACATAGACCTCAAACTCAGGGACTCCGACCCTTGGGAAAGTCCTCAGTAAGCCTTCGGCCAAATGGAAAGATGCCGTCCAATGTCCTCTTCCGCCGAGTATCTATATGGAGACTGTTTTTTTGGGTCTGCTGCCCACAGCCACCTTTGGGCCCAATTACTTTCTTGTTTCTCCATTGGACTTGTGGCCGTTTCCCCCTGATAAAGATGCTAATTAGGTTTGCTGTGCAACCAGTCGTCATTCAATCTGTCTGGTGACCTTGCCCTTCTGTCTCCCTGGCAAGCAGGAGAAGCTCAGCTTCACGGTGGGCAGCAGCCATTGCCTGGGAAGGACGCCATCTTTCTTTTTATTTTTCTGCAATAGGGAGAAGCCAGAGCCAACATTTATGCCTTCAGGCAAAAAACAAAACTTATTTTTCACAATTGCATCGAGCCAAATGAAAGATATTGCAAATGATAGTATAGATGAGTTTGAAAATACTATCACATTATGTTGACTACTTGCCTTAAAGTAATCATTCACCTGAATGCTGTTTTTGACCATACATTGAAAGTCAATGGGGTCCAAACCAGCAACCAAAACACTCAGACATTTTTCGAAACAACATCTTTTGTATTTCACAGAAGAAACAATGTCTACAGGTTTTGTTTAAAACTATCCTTTATTCACTTGACCTGGAATTTCATTCATCATTCAAACAGGTCAAAACCGTATACTGTAACCAATCCTTGTTATTCATCCAAAGGTGGAAAAGGATTCATGTTTAAGGTCAAGGATCTCAGAGAGGGCGTCGTGGTCTATCATCACTCGGACAGCGACACCACCAGGGATTACATTGTCTTCCGAATCACAGATGGCCGCCACAGCATCAGACACAAATTTCCCATCTATGTTCTTCCAAAAGATGACACCCCTCCTTTCCTAATCAATAACGTGGCCTTTGAGGTCCAAGAAGGTGGCATGGTTAGGGTGGAGGAGTACATGTTGATGGCCTCAGACTTGGACTCCAGTGACGACTACATTCAGTATCAGCTAATTACTTTTCCCAGAGCAGGACAGCTGGTTAAGAAGTCCTCTCCACATGAACCAGGTCAGTTGGATTCAAAAAGTTATATTTCTTAAAGATTTTTAACACATTTGACTGGCCTTACTTTATATGGTGTCATGTCAATCAGGTATCCCAGTGAAGAGCTTCCTGCAGAGGGACCTGTTTCAAGGTCTAATCTATTATAAGCACTCAGGGGAGGAAGTGTTTGAGGACTCTTTTGATTTCATCCTTTCAGATGTCCATCAGCCTCCGAATCTATCGGACAGACACGTAACTTAGTATCTGTTTTTTCTTAATAAATTCCATTTCAGTGTGAATATTTGTAACAGAAGAGTTTGGTCTGTACCTCTTCATCCATAGACTGTGGTGATCAACGTGTTTCCAGTGAAGGACCAGTTGCCTGAGGAAGTTTCCGGAACGGTTCGCTCCATCACGGTAAAGGAAACAGAGGTTGCTTACATCACTCAGAACCATCTGCACTTCAGAGATACAGAGCATTTGGAGACTGACCTATTGTATGTAATCACTCATCCCTGCTTTAGGCCAGGAAACACCAGGTATGCTTATGCTTATGCTTATTTCCTTGCGATAACATTTTTTATTCATTTACTGTATGTGTATATATATATATATATATATATATATATATATGTGTGTGTGTGTGTGTGTGTGTGTGTGTGTGTGTGTGTGTGTGTGTGGGCGTGGTTTTGTGACATATCAGGACACAACTTTGTATAATGACATGGGTATGACACAGGTATTACAAGGAGAGGGTGACTTATTTCAGCATGACCTATTTCAGGGTGACTTATTTTTCAAAACGCTTATAAATCATACAGAATGAGTTTTTTTGAGAAAGTAAAAGTGCACAAAGTTTCCTGTGAGGGTTAGGGCCATAGAATATACAGTTTGTACAGTATAAAAACCATTACACCTATGGGATGTCCCCACTTTCCACAAAAACAAACATGTGTGCATGTGTGTGTGTATATATATATATATATATATATATATATAATATTTATTTATATATTATATATTTATTTATTTATATATAATGAATAAATGTATATTTAAAAATTAAAATTAATTAAAAATGAAATAACTCACACACACACACAATATATATAAACATTATATAAAATTTTTACTATTAAAAAGAAAAATAAGAATATTGGTCCTTTCCTGTATATTTTACATCTGTTGTTAATTCTTGCAGGTTATCAGATGCAGGCCGGCTGTTTTATACCGACAACACAAACTCCATGAAAAAAGATGCAATGGTTCCAGTGCTCAAGTCCTTTACTCAGGTCTCAAATATGTAAACAAATAGGTTCCCTAAACATTACAAGCTGTTTTAATACTCTAAAATTTTATTTTAAATAGCATGCCTCTTCAGTTAGATACTGTCTTTTTGTCATCCACAGCATGCAGTGAATCACCACAAAGTGGCGTACATGCCTCCAATTGAGGATATTGGCCCTGAGCCTCTCTTTGTGCAGTTTGTGTTTTCTGTGAGTGACCAGCAGGGCGGCACTCTCACAGGACTCACCTTCAACATCACAGTCACACCTGTTGACAACCAGGCTCCAGAAGTGAGTAGCTCTACTGTAGTGTTGTTTATAATTGTCTTTGTTGTTATGGCACAGCTTTTTTCAAGGACCACCCCAAGTTAGACCTTTCAAATGGTTAAGACATTTTTCAAAAGCACTAGTTTTCAAATAATAAAATTTCATGGTACCAAAAGTTTTAAATAAAAAAATTTGTACAATTTACTATTCTATTTACCAAACTTTCATTCATAGATGTTCACTAACTTGCTGAGGGTCGAGGAAGGTGGTGGTAGTTTCCTGATGGAGGAACATTTGCTGGTACAGGATGTGGACAGCTCAGAAGATCAGCTCAGGATACACGTGAAGACGCATCCCCAACATGGAAGACTGGAGCTGCAGGGCACAGCACTGCTAGAGGGAGATAGCTTCAGTTTGCAGGACCTCAAAGCATTGAGGGTCAGGTATAAAATATAAAAAACTAGAGATTACTTTTGTAAGGTAAAAAAATTGGGGCTGGAAAATCACATCTTAAGAAGAATTGATGAGGATAATTACAGTCATGTTGAAAATTACAATACATTCTGTATTTTTATAGATACATTCATGATGACTCTGAAACCTTAAAGGATAGCATTGGTCTTACTATCACAGATGGAATCAACTCTGCACAAGGAACTCTTTTAGTTCAGGTAACTTTCTTCTGATGTGATGTTTGGCACATTGCATTGTACTTCCATGCAGCATTGCCTTATTAAAATGCATATTTCACAAGTGCTTCTTATTTGCATTTTTTACTAGATTCTGCCTGTGAACGACGAACCCCCACAGTTAGGCTCCGACTTGAGGGCTGAACTGTCCTGCAAAGAGGGGGGTCAGGTCCAGATTACGGTTGAGTACCTTTCTGCTACAGATGTTGACAGTGAGGACACTAGGCTAACATACATGCTTGCCAGAACACCTGCACGTGGGGTGCTGCAGCGAAATGGGGTCACCGTGGACAAGTTCTCCCAGCTGGATGTGCTCAATGGACTCATCTTCTACCTGCACACAGGTTATAATTGAGACAGGAGGCTAGTTAGTGATACTTAATGTCACTTACTGTAGGCCTGTTTTACACATTCTGAATTATATTTATGGGCATTTTTATGCCTTTATTCAGACAAGACAGTAGAGAGCAGACAGAAAATCATTGGGTAGAGAGAGACGGGAATGGGATTGGTACAGTACCACAAGATGGGATTCGAACTTGTGTCACAACAAGTGAAAATGCACAAAAATGTGCACTAACCATGATGCTATTAGTGCCGACGTCTTGTGAAAATATACTGAAAATACACCACAAACTGGTTGATGCAGATTATTTTGTAATACAGGTTTTTATAAATAATATTGGCCAATATGTCAACAAACATGCATCACTAAAAATGTCTGTCGCAGAATAAGGATGTATTCAACAGGCAGGGCTCATAGTGAAAGTCTTATGGCTGAATGTCGATTAAATGTATTTTTTGTGAATTAAAAGAACATAAACACATTTCTCCATTCACTAGGTGGTGAGATTGGACCCGATCCTGTTTTGGACACTGTCACTCTCATAGTGTCAGATGGAGAGGCTGGAACAATAGATGGCTGCTGCCAAGAGGATGCTCTCCCCCCACCCGTCCCCCTGCATGGCACTCTTCCGGTCTATGACCTCAACATTACTGTGTTGCCTGTCAACAACCAGGTCCCAACCATAACGCTGGGTAAACATCTTCCATAGGGCCTGTAGTAAATCTCTTAGACATTTTGTACACTGACGCTGCATTGTGTTGAGGGACCGAATGGATTAAAAGATGCTCTCTAATCTAGATATAATCACCAGAGCATTTGGCTAAAATGTAATTAATTCATTGTAATGACAATCCGCTTAAATCAGGCAATAAAGCGACTAGGAATTTTCGAGACAGGTGATGGACTGCAGCTTGGTGAACGAATCACTTAATCGCATTCTCGCACACCCAGCTCAGGGAGTGTGGTGAATGCAAGCGTTCCATTCCCCCAAACGTACGTTTTGAAACAGGGTGTTAGAAACGTCTTGCCAGGAAGGGGATTTCACTGTTAATGCCAGAAACTTTGCAGTTATCAATGAAGGACAGTGACCAGAGCAAGACAATGAGCAGAGGATGGCTGCTAGGTAATGGTGGGATGTCCACAGGAAATCCTAGCATGCTTGTCATCGATGTATAAGGGGCAACAGACGCACACACAGCTGGTTGGGATTATAGAGAAAGAGCAGAGCATGTGTGGTGAAAAAGCAGGGTAGAATGAGATACATGTTCCCGTGAGAACAACTGGACAATAGGGACATAGATGAGAAGACAATGAACAGGCCTGCATTTGGAAAAGACTACACGTCCATTGTGTCTTCTATCCCTTTTTTCATTCAAGTCACAATTATAATCTCCTAATTCAGCTAATCCCCATCAAAAAAGGAGGATTCTCCAATGGTGCCACCGTGTAGTAGAATCTGGACTGGGTTTATGTAAAAAATATTAGTCATTTAATTAATTTGCATTGAATAAAGATGGGTTGGCATATGAGGTTTAAGCACTGGAAAATTAGGTAAATCCAGCTATTGCCTTGCTATGGGACGAATTTTATCACTTTTACTCCAGACTGGTGGTCATTAATTCCTCCCCTTGTTTCAAAGCTCTATCCGAGCACAACCTCATCAGTGCCCATTCTCCATTCATTATTTATCAGTTCAGTAAATGAAAGCAGATGCCAGTAAGCACTGGCATGATGGCTTTATCAACACCCAGGTGGCAGTGGGCTGGCCGAGAGCCGAGCGAGAGAGCAGGAGAAGAGAGGGAGTGTTAGTGGGGTGGCATAGCAGGCTTGAAGAAAGAGGGAAGCAAGGGGAACTGCCTGTAAATGAGAGGGAGAAGAAGAAAATATTGGGATGCAGTCTTGAGAAGAAAAAAATTAAGCCTGTTAAGTCACATCAAGCTCTCTAGATGAGATCTCTTTGATTAACGCTGATGTATAACTTCTTACATTATGCTGCATATTGTTTCGTCAGGTACCATGTTTGTAGTAGATGAAGGTGCCAGTGCATGTCTGTGTGGGGGGGTGTTGGAGGCAGCCGATCCTGATAGTCATCCAGATCAGCTCATGTTTCACTTGGTGACCCCACCACAATATGGGTTCCTGGAAAACACCCTTCCATCCCCTGGCTTTGAAAAAAGCAATGCTGGACTCCGAGTGGGTCAGTAGTATTCCTGAGGCTCTGTAAACGAACCCAGCATTTGTGATTATGCCAAGTAGGATGTTTTTATGGATTAACATTTTTTTTTATTGGTCTTGGAACAACATTCCTTTCAAACTAAACTGTCCATTAAACCCTAATTTCAAAAGTAAGGCTAATAAGTGACCTAATTTACGTGCATATTTCAACCAAAAATGAAAATTATGTCATCATTTACTTACCCTCATGTCATTCTAAATACTTTTTTCTTTGGAACACAAATGAAGATATCATTTCTAGTTTTATTCCATACAGGGAAAGTCAATGGATTCCAATGTTGCGTCGCTACTGGTTTTCATGGTAGGAACACAATATTTAAAATGCCATTTAAGGGATTAAGAGCCCTGAGCCACTATCCCTAAAATCCAAGAACATGTCCTACTTGGCAAATTCACAATGTATCTTTTGTATGTCTTATTATAAGTCCTTGTCTTTCAAACCACTAAAGTCATATTGTATAAATAAAGTTTCTTTCAGCCAGCTCCACCTCGGTTCAGGTTTCATCAACTATGTCCAGTCAGTGCACCAGGGTGTAGAGCCTACAGCAGACTTCTTTACCATCAGTGTCAGTGATGGGATTCAGAGATCACCACCAATGCCCTTCTACGTCATCATCAACCCTACCAATGATGAGATCCCATCACTGCTGCTTAGCAACTTTACAGTAAGATATTGTTGACAAAAATTACCCAATAAGCAAACTGTTGACTAACTATTGTCTTGCCCTGCACCTTGCAATAGGTCATGGAGGGAGGGATGAAAGACCTTAGTCCTGATATTCTAAACGCAGTGGACGTTGATATTCCAGCAGAGACTCTGACCATGACCATTCTGGTTCCGCCAGCCCATGGTACACTGGTCAATGGCATATATGGTCTTGAGATGAATCGCTACAAAAAAATTAACCCTGAGGTCCTTCAACGAACCTTAGCAATCCAGTCTTTCACCTTACAGGAGCTACAACAAGGTCAGTTCTTGAATCCATGTGACTGGTAGTACCACAAACTTTTTCCCCCTAACTACCACTATCTGCTTGTTGAGGACGCTTGTGAGGACAGAGTCCCTTCCCTGGTACAGCCACCCCTCAGTGCCTTCACTGTGGGTATCCAGGCTTTCAGAACAGATGTTGTAGGAGACAGAGTTCACAGAGTGCCTGTGGTGCTTCTGCTTCATCTGCAAAGTCTTTCCAACTGCTCTCTGCACAATTAAGTCACCGTGCATGAGGTATTTGGTGACTGCACCACTTTGCTTGTTAGCAAGTGATAAAGAGCCATAGAACTATAGGTGATTAGGTCATTGGCATAATAGAGCATGTTCATATGTGTTATTCTTGGTAATACTGGTAGAACCAGCTATATCAGTCAAAGGATACCAGACTGGTATATCCTTAATGTCACTAAATGTTTAATCCACTAAAATATTATTTTAATTTTTCTCTCTTCTCTAATCCATAGGAATGAAGATCATGTATATGCACGACGACACAGAAACCCTCAAGGACACTTTCACCATAGAGTTGACAGATGGTGGGCACACAGTCCAGGGGACTGCGTGTGTCCGCATCATACCAGTCAATGATGAAAAGCCATGGCTACTAAAGTAAGGACGCCCTGGGACAAATTCAGAGCCAAAAAGGCGGATGAAAGCAGGAACGGGGGAGGGATTTTAGTGGCGGAGACTGGACAGGAACAGAAGGGGGAGGCCGATCCTGGATAGGGTTTAGGGAAGGGGGGTCAACACAACCTGTACTGCACATGTGGCTGGGGAATCTGTGTCTCCCTGACTGAGTAACTGGGAATTAAGTTACATCCTTGAGTAAATTGCTAATTTCTATTCCATCCTCTTCCTCCAAGATCAGCAAGATCTAAGAGTTTGCATGTAAACTCCATAACAGCAGAAGTAATGTGTCTTTTTGGCAGACGCCTGCTTCCTTGTTTCAGAGTCCTAATGGATTAGGATAACAGGCCGGTCCTGCTTGTGTTTCTTCCTTCCAGAAGCAGCTGTTTGTGTATTTATTTATTTAAGATTCTTGATTTTAGCATGCAGACTTGGCACCTGTACCTTTAGTGGCCAAAGCATTTAAATCTTTTTTCTCAGAAACGCAGGCATTGAGGTCGAGGCCCTGGGGAAGAGAGTCATCTCCAGTGTAGTGTTGGAGGCAGAGGATCGTGACTCTCACAACGACCATATTCTTTACATCCTCAATGCAGGTCCCAGATTTGGCCTCCTTCAACTCAAGGTTAGCAAGAACTGATATTCCTTTACATTATTACTTAAGGCTGGAATAAACTACACAACATTTAAAACAGACTTTATAAATAGTTGGGTGTCATCAACTAAATGACGGAGGATCACACACTAGCAGACTTTCAAATCACCTGAACAAAACAAACATGCACCTCATTGCCAGGAGATGGATGACAAATGAAACAGTTCTAAAATTGGCTCAAAATAGCAAAAGTGTTCAAAACATATCCTTTTACTTAATGGAATCATGGAATGGAATCATTAGTGTGATCGGATCTGGGCAAAAGACAGTGTGTAATCCATTCTTTAGAGTAACATACTGTACTGTAAGTTTCTTGCATCCCAAAAAAAAAAAATTGATTAGCTGATTCAGGTGTGTTTAACTAGGGTTGGAGCTAAACTCTGCAGGACCAAGTTTGGACACCCCTTTTTTAAGAGTATGTCATAATGTGATTTTCTGTGATTTCCTTGCAGACAGAAGCTGGATGGATTGATCTGAGTCCAGGTCTGAATTTCACCCAGGAGGATGTGGAGATGAATCGCCTGTGGTACAGTCACACTACAGTTAGCGGTTTCAAAGGCCATGACAGGTTTCACTTTGTTCTCAGTGATGGGGAAAACGCATCACCTCCACACAGTTTCTTCATCTCTGTCCGCACTGTTCAAAAGGGTAAGTTTTATTGTCAGCAAAATATAAGAACTATAAAAAAGTAGCAAAAACTATATTTTTCAGTCTTGAATCACCAGGGTTATGAAGTTCAGCAGAATCAATGACAGATTATTACCATCCAAAATTTGTCCAGCGACATTATAGCACTGGCACAGTGACAGACCAATTTGCTTTTAGTGACTGATTGCTGCTTTTGTTTTTCCCTCAATCGAAGTTCAACAAAAACAACTCTGTTGACAGATTAAATCTGTGCATGTATAATTAAAAACAATGGCTTTCCCTATGGCCAAAATGACTTTGCCAGTTGGGTGAACGTGGAAGCATGGCAGCCATTGTCCTCTGGCTTATCCTAGAGGAACAGAGGTGAGAACGTTCTGCTGCAGAGGATGAGCCACCTTTAAACGCCCAGCATGAATTATTAACAGAGCTGGGTCCAAACATCTGTAGTCCCGGCCCTAGATCCCAGCACTGTCCCTGCTGTCACAAACAAATCTAACACAACATCAATAAGCTTACTTGCACATAATTTGCTTTATAAGTAACATGTTTATATTCTTCAAAGCTTTACATATATTCATGCATATACTGTATGCCTCGGCAATCCAACTGACCTTCTTACCGCATACAGGTGACATTGCTCTAATAACTAAACCTGTGACCTTGATGGAGGGAGAGAGAGTCATTCTGACCACTGACATTCTGATGGCCACAGACAGTGGAAGCGAGCCAGATGAGCTCATATACACTGTATCAGTCCCACCTGAATATGGTCACCTACACATGGTCCAAAGTCCAGGGGTTCCAGTGCTCTCCTTCTCCCAGATGGATGTGGCTGCCAACCGGGTATGCTACACTCATGACAACAGCCGTTTTGCTGACCGAGATTCTTTCAGGTCAGTGGTTCTTATTGTTCTTTGTAGATTAAATAGACTTAATTTATACTCGCATGTATGCCATTTTGCTTCTGCCTGTTTATATTCAGTCAAGACAAAATCCAACTTTTTTTACATTAAAACCCACATCAACGTGCACTATATATATTTGAATTAATAATATATAACATTATATAAATTGTGCAGTTTTAGTCCAGCCCACAGATGGCAACACCTCAGCATTTTCAATACAAGATTGAAAATTATGTACAAGCAAGAGACAGGCAAAATGAAAAGGATAATTTTTGCTTCGTTTGCATGGGTTTCCAGCCAAATTGGCAGCAGGCTGACTTCCGTCAGGTCGTACAGTTGACCTGTGCTGTCTTTCTCGTGTGAATCTTTGACACCCAAAATTCTGGCTTGGTTTCATAGTTGGGTCATCTGGGAGCAAACAAACCTTCCTGAGCCAAGCCTGACGAGAGGCGAGTGGCCCTTCGGAGAGGATACGGAGCACTCTGTGCCAATGTGTTCAGTCAGCACAGCATGGGGTGATATGGGGTCCAATCACAGCAAATGGACACTTCAGCGTTAGTCATGCGGGGCCCGAGTACTTTCAATGAGCAATTGCGACACAATCACAAGAGATTGGGGAAAAACTTGGTTATAAGATCTAACAGATTCATTGTTTAAAATGGTTTTGTGTATCTGCAGCTTTGAATTTGTGTTAATGCAAGGCAAAAGAGGCAGCATGTGACAGCCGGTCTCTGATCAGGAGAGACACCTGAGCAAACACCTGTGTGTCAAACTCCAGGCCGACAGCGGGGGCCAAAAGAGACAGGGAGACTTTTTTTTTCTGGGAGCCTTGTGTCCCCCTCTGCTCTGCCATGACAGCTGATGATAAATGGCCATTATTAAGAGAGTAATAACTCAGCCTGGCATTGGTTATATGGCTCTAAGAGATGTAGTCAGAGACAGGGATCCCTGGGCACAATTACCGAGCAAATATGGGACAATGGCAATGCCAGATGTTGCACCAGTTTGGCTGTAAGAGTGGACCTGCGTGTTTGGTTGCGAGTCTAGTGCGAGGTGGCAGTCATGTTGTTTACCATGGCTGGCAATTATCAGCTTCAGGGCAATATGTGTTGGGAGGCAGATTGGCTTGGCAGAGGGTGGAATGGGGACTCGGCTCCACTCGCACCCCTCCCTGTCCCATCTTTCTGCTCCAACACATCAACTGTGTTGGGTGAGGATAGCAGCTCAGAACATGCTGTAAAACTGACAAGACCTTAGAATAAAGCGATAAGGCATGAGAGACCATGTGTTACACTGATTTTACCACAATTAAAGGGTGTTAGGCCAAAGTGAAAACAAAGTGTTAAAACAGTTCAGTCTTCTATAATGAAATATATTATAATTATAACTGATGTGTAACTAATAGCTAATATGTTCTCTCATGCAGCTTTGCTGTTACCAATGGTGTGGCATCCAGAAGCGGTACTATTCGTTTCACTGTGGAACACAGTGACCGTATCCCACCAACCCTGACTATCAACAAAGGCCTTGAGCTCACAGAGGGCTCTATGAAGACCATTTCCACTGATGATCTGAAACTGACTGATCCAGACACTGCTCTGGAGAATCTCACATATGTCGTTATTCAAAGCCCACAATATGGAAAGTTGCTCTTCAAAGGATTACCCATCTCTAAGCCTCATTTCACGCAACTGGACATCAACAGTATGGATCTAGCTTACCATCATCTGAATGGACGGGCCAAGATTGACAGGTTCACCTTTCAGCCTACTGATGGAACTAATGCAGGTTATTTGGAGTATGGACAGCTGAAGAGAGAACCTGCTGTTTTTACCATACAGGTAGACTGATTATGATATTAGAACAATCCATCACAGCCAATAAACATGAAAAGTGGGAAATATTCACAAATATAAGCAGTTACATTTACAACATGCCTATAAAATTACTAATTCATACACTGATTTTTACGACAACCCGTTAGAAAAAGTTAGTTTACTTCCAAATATCATAGTGATCACAGGTGGCATTAGGGGGAGGGGCATGCTCATTCTAGGGAGCACCTGACTGGTCAAAAATGTGTGTAGTGCAGGATGAGTCATCTATATTTTTAGTCCATTTTTCCTGAAGAAAAAAATCACTCATTTTAAATGTATATGTGACCCTGGACCACAAAACTAGTCATAAGCATAACTGGATATTTGTAGCAATAGCCAAAAATTGCATGGGTCAAGATTGTTTTTCTTTTATGCCAAAAATTATTAGGATATTAAGTAAAAATCATGTTCAAATATATTTAGTAAGTTTCCTACCTTAAATATATCTAAACTCAATTTTTGTTTAGTTAACTTAACTAGTTTAGTTTACTTAATTTAGACAACTTTAAAGGCGATTTTCTCAATATTCAGATTTTTTTTTTTTTTATAGTTGTATCTCAGCCAAATATTATCTTATTCTAACAAACCATACATAAATTGAAAGCTTATTCAATAAATTAAAAAAAAAAAAAAAAAATTGTCCATTATGTCCAATGTGGTCCAGGGCAACATATATCTCATCAAGTTGGATTCAGGGGCATTCACTAGCATATTGATAGCCTAAAAGCTAACAAATATTGATTTAAAAAAGCCACAAAGTAGTGCTATATCCATTTCTAAAAGACTTTAAAATCATAATGAACTAATTATGAAGCTAATGCCACGTTATACCATCGTTTTATTGTGATAACGATATGGCACGGCTTGCTATGCAATTTCTGTCAGGATTTTTCTGTGAGGAAAACTATATCCTTCGTTTAGCCTAGTTAACCTCTCAAATAAACGACTTGCATACAAACCACTGAGCACAGCAGGAGAGCAACGGGTTAACAAAGCACTCCCTGTTGAATTGCATGCTAACGAAGAGGCTTTGCTGGCCAGGTGCTCTTGCAGGTCCGGTGCCATTCACCATGTCATAGCGTCGTTCTCTCGAGGCACGAGCCTCAATTAAATATTCCGCTGAAGCGGTCGGCGAGGCGGTAAACGCGCTGGCTAGCGCTACCGAGAGAGAAAACCGCTCCCGCCAGAACAGGTGAATCAGCCGAAAACTTTGTTGTCACTGGGCTGAAGACGCACATCGCTAACTTGAGCCAAAATATCTGCTTGTCTAAACACGTGACCCCCGAGGCACTGGGTGGTCATAAATAATGTCTATACCTCCCCTCATACGGTTTTACCTGAACTATTTTAAAATAAAATATAGAAGGATAGTGACATGAGGAAAAGATTTTAAGTCATAATGTGTTTTTGATAGCTGTAGTTTGGAAACCCGTAACACTTTAGAATAAGGTTCCATTAGTTAATGTTGGTTAATGTATTAATTAACAGGAACAATACATTTATTACTGTATTTATTCATATTGTTAATGTTAATGAAAATACAGTTATTCATTGTTAGTTCATGCTAATTCACAGTGCAAAAGTGTTGAAATTAACATGAACTAAGATGAATAAATGTTGTAGAAGGATTGTTCTTGCTTAGTTCATGTTAACTAATGGAAACTTATATATTAGTTACTTATAATTGTTTCAAAACAAGAGTATTTTTTATAGATGTCAAAACGGATTTTTTTATTTTGAGGGAGGAGGGGGTCACATGTGGTTAAGTGTTTTAAATATACACAATTTATTAATTATAATATTTGTATAAGCAGTGGTTTTATCTTGCCATTTTTCCCCCTGCATAATTATATTTTTGGGGGGCTTATAAAAATGTTGGGTATTTTAGGTAAAGAAAAAAAAGGTAAAGAAAAATAAATAAATAAAGATAAATAAATTAAAAGACCACAATAAAAACAAAGTTGACTTAAAAACAAACCTTATAAATATTTATTGGAATAATAAGTGTGATTGCTGAAAGCACGTACTTAAAAAAAATAAAAAAGTAAATGTAATAATAATAATAATAATAATAATAATAATAATAAGGCTATGTATTTATATTTAAAAACTAAGGAAAACTCTTTTTACAAGATTTAAACTAGAGTGATCTGACATTACTTTAAAAACAATAACATTTTTATTTTTATTTCCATTTAGAAACTTTCTAATACTGTTAATAAAATCAATTAATTTGAATGTAATATACAGTATATAAATAAAAAAAAACACTGCAATGGCTATGAAATGAATGTTTTCTCATTTATTGGTATGTAATGCTTCCCTCTAGTGGTATTGCAGCATGAATGCAGTTTTACTCTTCACATATCATAATTTATGTCTTCATAGATAGAGATACTGGACAAGACCCCACCCAGTATTGTAAACAAAGGGATTGCAAGTACTGTGGAGAATCTTCAGGACGGCAAACAGGGCATCTACGTCACCTCCAAAGAGCTGCGCGCCTCAGATCCGGACAGTCCTGACGACACACTGGAGTTCACCATCACAAGGCCTCCACACTTCGGTTACCTTGAAAATGTCCTCACAGGTAGGGGCATGGGTCACTGATGGTCCCGACCGTCTTTCTAATATGTGCAGGTTGTGTCCAGATTATAATGAATTTTCTTCCTGTTATAGGTGCCTATATCAAAGGACGCTTTACCCAGAAGGATCTGGAGCAGAAAGCAGTGCGCTACGTCATTCCTGCAGATATGGAAGTGACAGCAGACAGCTTTGAGTTCCAAGTCACAGATCCTGCAGGAAACACCATGCTTCCTGAAGTGTACTGTATATACATATAAATCCTTATTTGTGGATCATTTGTTTAGATTTCCAGACCGAACTAACACAGTGCAGTTATTGAATGTTAAAGGTGTATGTACAGTATAACTGTTTCCACTGTAAAAAAGAGGAATTAATAGGATCATTACTATATTTCTGAAATTAGAAAAATATATTTTAATTTAAAGTGGCCGCCATTTTGAGCTAAAATTATTCACTTAGACTCCGTAACCTACCTAGTATCACAGACTTTTGGTTGGGTGAAAAATATGCCTGCAAATAGAAACCCAGATAGCAAATGACATGTGGCCCAGTTCTGGCCCACATCTCCCATATTCTTCTGGCCCACATACCGCGCGGAATGACGGCGATGACTCAACCTGAGTCTGGCTGACATATGTCAGCCACAACTGAACCAGATCTGGGCCACATCTCAGAAATGGTGTGGGTGACATCTGGGCCAGATCTGGCCCAGTTTTGTCTGACAGAAGTCAGCCACAACTGTACCAGATCCATGCCGCATCTCACAAATGGCATGGGCGACACCTGGCCCAGATGTCAACCACGCCATTTCTGAGATGTGGCCCAGATCCGTCCCAGTTGTGGCTGACTTCTGGGTTAGATATGGCCCATATTAACCCTTTCTAGACACAAAAGAATATGTAATTCATCCAGAATAAAGAAAACACTCATGTAGTCTAAACTGCTTTATTAAAATATAAAAATTTGACAAATATACATACATGAATACAACTGCATGTATAGATATAAAACAAATACATTTACATTATTACAAAATAAAAATACAGATAAATATTTATAAATATAGTTAAATACACATTAACATTACATTTACATTTAGCAGACACTTTTATCCAAAGCAACTTACAAATGAGGACAATGGAAGCAATCAAAATCAACAAAAGAGCAATGATATACAGGTGCTGGTCATATAATTAGAATACCATCAAAAAGTTGATTTATTTCACTAATTCTATTCAAAAAGTGAAACTTGTATATTATATTTATTCATTACACACAGACTGATATATTTCAAACGTTTATTTCTTGTAATTTTGACGTTTATAACTGACAGCTAAGGAAAATCCCAAATTCAGACGCGGCAGAGAGGAGTGAGTATGA
The DNA here is from genome assembly GCF_003368295.1 of Carassius auratus. Taxonomy (NCBI): domain Eukaryota; kingdom Metazoa; phylum Chordata; class Actinopteri; order Cypriniformes; family Cyprinidae; genus Carassius; species Carassius auratus. The sequence continues at coordinate 24,324,166 of NC_039264.1, read as the reverse complement.
GAAACATTCAGATACACAGGCTGATTCAGTCTTCTGAATTGGGAGTAGCGAACATGCATTATAAACTTCTTTCAAATTAGAATCTGTTGGAGAGATAAAATGTGCAAGATAACGTATATGTACTAATAAAAACATCAAACAAAAAACGTCAAACAAAAAAAATGTATCTTTTACTCTCCAGTACTGAAAGCAGAACTGATAAGGGAGCCCTTGATACTGTGACACAGCTCTTTCAAATTAACATTACCTTTTTTGCAGTGGCGGTAGTTTGTATGTCCATCTATAGTTGCCATCATCTAAGGTCTTTTGAGTACTGGTATCATCTGAAGTCCTCACAAGTCCTGTGCTGTGCAGTTTCTAATAACCCTGGGATGGACATTTGCAGAAACAGGAAGGCAAAGGGAGAAAGATTAGCATAGCTGCTGTTCATATCATTTCAGGCAATGTGCACTTTTTACTATTTCATCAATGGAGTACATTGAGTACTATTTTTAATCTAGTAGGTTTAAACTGAAATAATTTTTCTAGATACCTTAATAAACATATTATTTGTAGTCTGTTTTTGGGGAACAAACACAGTCTCTATAGAATGGACTGCATATGCCAGAGTCACATTTAATACATTTTAATAAAATTTAACTGGGAGGAACATCATAACTGTAATTTACACAACCATTCAAGAGTTTGGGGTCTGTAAGATATTTTATGCCTTTATAAAAAATCTCTTATGCTCACCACGGCTCCATTTATTGAATCAAATTACAGTAAAATAGTAACACTGTGACTATTACAATTCAAAACAACTCTTTTCTATGTGAATATTATGTTAAAATGTCATTTATTCCTTTGATCAAAGCTGAATTTTCAGCATCATTACTCTAGTCTTCAGTGACACATCTTCAGAAATCATTCTAATATGATGATTTACTGCTCAAGAAACATTTCTGATTATGATCAATGTTAAAATACAGATGTGCTGAAATTGTTTTTTGTTGGATTCATTGTTACATAGACTCTAAACATTTTAATGTTAGTGTTACATGCATCAAATTGTTCAAAATCATCTGTTTCAAATAGTGTTCCTGTAGCTCAACTTGTAGAGCACTGCGCTAGCAAGCAAGTAAGCGCAAGGTTGGGGGTTTGATTCCCCGGGAACACATGATATGTAAAAATTGATAGCCTGAATGCACTGTAAGTCGCTTTGGATAAAAGTGTCTGCTAAATGCATAAATGCAGGTCTTTTGAACTTTGTATTCATCTGTGAATCCTGAAAAATAAAATGCATCACGGTTTCCACAAAAAAAATGCAGCACAACTGTTTCAACGCTGTTAATAAGTTTCTTGAGCAGCAAATCAGCATTTCTGAATGATCCATGTAACACTGAAGACTAGAGAAATGATGCTGAAAATACAGCTGCACATCACAGGAATAAATTAGTTTATAATGTATTCACATAGAAAACAGCTATTTTAAATTGTAATAATATATCACAATATTAGTCTTTTTACATATTTTAATCAAATAATTACTACAGTGGTGAGCAGAAGATCATTACAAATTGTATCAACTTCAAGCTTTTGAACACTAGTGTACTGTATATTTGAGGTTTGACTTACTGTACTAGTCTTGTGGTCAATAGCATCTTGGAGATGTTGTCTTACAGTAGGTTCACTCCGACTCTGCTGGATGCAGCAGGCCAACAGCACTGAATAATCTAGGAACAAAACAAGCAATTTGACACAGAGCCAACAATATTTAGTCTGCAGTTCCAGGTTTATTAGATGGAAACAAGCTAGAGCAGGTGAGATGCAAAAAATAAATAAATAAAATAACAGATTCATTGCGATATATGTTGTGAAAAAATGCATATTAGGTTACTTAACCTTTTCAGCGCTTCCTACATCTCTGTCAGCAGCTCCCTTCAGAAATATTGAAATCTTGGACACTCCCTTCTGTTGTAGAAGGATTATTTTGTCACTCTAGAAATCGCAGTTCAGTTTTGTTTACCATAAAAGATCAAAACAACTTTAGTTTTCTGCCAATTTTCGCGCTCCTTGATAACGTGACGTCATCGATAAACAGTAAAGTGTAAATGTTAAGGTTAAATAAATTAAGCAATTTCCAATCGTCCATTGAAAGATTACCAACAAAACAGTCAAAAGCTAGCATCTACAGATGAAGATTTGATTAAAAGCCCAAACTTTCATAAATGAGACCACAAAAGAGTTATCATACCTGACGATACGTCGTCTGAAAACGGTAGAAACGCTAACGGACTTTTTCGAAGACATTAAACCATTCCTATAAAGTAAATAAACAACAGAAGCGAGTCAAATACAAGTAAGAGAAGTGTCAACAACAGTTATAAGTAGTATTTGTGTGATTTTATGGACTTAACTCACCTGAAAACAGTGAAATCAGCGAGAAACGGGGTGTTTCCTCGTGACATTTGCAGTGTTGCGCTCCGTTTCCATGGCAACTCCATCCGGTCCGCGCGCACGACCATGAAAGGACGTCACGAATTAAAAGTCACACGCTTACGTTACATTAATAAACATATGAATAAACATATGCGCCTTATTTTTTTTTTCTGTAAGAGGGGGCGCGGCCATTTGTAAATGTAATGTGTCTGGCTTTCGGTGTCATTCCAGCTATATTAGCTGTACAAACAGCTTGTTTTGCTGTTTACTGTTGCAAACTGCTGTATCTTACCATGTTATTTTTAATGTATTGTCTTAATTATGAACGAACTGGTTTGTAGTGCAAACAGTTTTTACCGTTTACTGCACTTTGTTCTTCTTGTTATTTCCCTATAACCATGACCATAAAGTCTCACGCATTCACATACAATTGCTTGGTGGATAGAATTAGATCACTACATAATTAAAAATATCATTCAATCATGATTTTGGTAATTTAAAATTCATTTTGTAGTTCTATAGCCTAGTGCAAAATGCCAGGCCTGCACATAATAGTGGGACAAAGTGGCACTTTTATAGTTTAAGATTTTGTATTGTTGCTTTTACGAACACTCATATATGTATGTATGCCTGTGTGTATATATATATATATATATATATATATATATATATATATATATATATATATATGTGTGTGTGTGTGTGTGTGTGTATAAGGTGCATCTTGAAGAAATGTGAATATCATGAAAAAAAGTTCATTTTTTGTAACTTTTTTTATTAAAAAGTGAAATTGTCATATATTCTAAAGATTCATAATTTATTTTGATTTCTTTTGATGATTAGAGCTTAATTTAATGAATGTAATTATTGCATTTAAAAGTATAAAAAAGGAGTTAAACAAATATTATTTAATTATTTAAAATGATTTTTAATGAAACTTTGTCCTGTGGTGTGACAGTACAGGTGTCAAAATGGAGGACTTTTTTTTTTTTTTTTATCACACCAAAGGACGTTTCAGCCTTTTCTGTCAATTAATGACCTTGCTAATCCAAGCTAACCTGTCATTAGTGGCAAGCAAGGCACATTTGCAAAACTTTCTAGGATTATGTAGCTTAACATGCACTTTTTAATAAAAAAAAATATATATAATTTAGGGGTGTCATATTAATGCACAACAAAGCATAAAACATTTTTAGTGGTTCCGAAAAAGTTCAAAGGACATGGTGTCACACCAGAGGACATGGTACAAAAATGTAAAAAAATCAAATAACATTGCTGCTTCATAACAGGTCCGTGTAGGTCAAATAAATGTGTGTATGTATTTATATTACGTGTCCTGAAATATTATGGGCGTCCAGTACTCAAAATAATTTTAGAACTACTGACTGGTAAAGTAAGGTTATCTGCCAGGACGTGTCTTCAGGAAATGGCACATCTGGTCACCTGGTATAGGCCATATCTGGCCCACATACAACAAGCCATAACTCAACCTAAAACCGGTTTGTCACACATGGGCCAAATCTGGCCCACACACAGCAAGCCACGACTCAAAATAAAGCCGGTTTGTCGCACACGGGCCAGATCTGGCCCACACACAGGCCAGATCTGGCCCACACACAGCAAGTCACGACTCAAATTAAAGCCGGTTTGTCACACACGGGCCAGATCTGGCCCACACACAGCAAGCCACGACTCAAATTAAAGCCTGTTTGTCACACACGGGCCAGATCTGGCCCACACACAGCAAGCCACGACTCAAATTAAAGCCTGTTTGTCACACACGGGCCAGATCTGGCCCACACACAGCAAGCCACGACTCAAATTAAAGCCGGTTTGTCGCACACGGGCCAGATCTGGCCCATAAACAGCATGCCGCAACTCAAACTAAAACCGGCTTGATGTGTGTGGGCCAGAGATGGCCCATATAACCTTTGCCGCTGCCAGAACTGAGCCAGATGTGCCATAGTTGGCCCAGATGAGGCCCGGATATGTATGCTATCTGGGAAGTGTGTGTGTGTGTGTGTGTGTGTGTGTGTGTGTGGGTTATATAATCATAGCACTGGTATAAAATAATAAATACATGGTATTTGATATACTACAGATATACAATAATGTAATAGAATAAGAAAAATATTAAATAATATAAGCACAAATATCTCAAATAAAACGTATATATATATATATATGTATATATGTGCAATTAATATTTTTGTTAGACATTTGATTTAGCAAAATTATTAGCATTTTAATAAAATAATAAATCATAAATATTTAAAATACTGAAATAAAAGACATTATATAAAAATATTTAAAAAATATATAAATTACAATTGTTACAAAAAAGATATTTTAAGTGTGTGTGTGTGTGTGTGTGTTTGTGTGTAAAATGGTCTAGAGTTGAAAATGATTAAGAATTCAATCATTAAAACTGCTCAGTGTTTTTATTAAAAATAAAAATCTGAAATATATATAAAAAATGCAATACAGTAATATATAAAAAAAATAATAATAATCAAATATTAAAATAAAAATACAAATTACAATACAGACAAATCTTTGGTATTAAACATAACTTATTTTATTATTTTCTTTGGTGTAAGTTGACAGCTGGCATTCCACATTTCCAGATATCATCTGAAATCGATCTCAATTCTAGACCAAATCTTTTCAGACCCAAAGTGATTCTTGGCTTTTTCGACTGCCAACACAGGATGGAGTTCAGGTGGTCTCGTGTGGAGCTGTCAGCTTCCTGTTATCGTGTTTGTGAGAACGCAGGAGCTCTAGCTGTGCAGGTGGTGCGCAGTGGGAACAGCAAAGATCCGGCGTACATCGGCATACAGGTGCGCTTAACTATATCTGCTCATCTTACTATCGTGCACAGAGCAAGTTTTAGATGATTGAATCATTTTATCTTACAGGTGGAAGAAGGAACAGCCAAAGTGGGGAAAGACTTCACTCACAGTTCTGCCAACCTTATACAGTTTGATCCAGGTGCTACTTATCACATCAAACCTCAACTTTTCCATCAACCTTGACTCTTTTTATCTTGCTCAGTCTGTGTTCTGTCTTTGTTTTTAGGTGTAAATGTCAAAATGTGGAACATTCACCTCAAAGATGACGGACTAGAAGAGAACCATGAGAAATTTGATGTAGTTCTGAAGACCCCCAAAAATGCCGTTCTGGGACAGAGGAACAAAGCCACAGTTGAGATTGTGGATCCTAGAAATGGTAGAAAGAAGTTCTCCATACCCACATTCTGCTCTTTCTATATAAACTGAGAATATTTCTGTCTTCCAGGCAGGTGTCATCCAGATGAGCTTATTGTTGAAGGAGATGAGAGGCAACATCCTTTCCGAAGCCCACCACACGTCCCAGAGCCTGAACCGCCCTTACTTGAGGAATACACTCCAGACCCAAGAACAGGAATCCTTTGGGAGAACTATCCCCCAAGAGGGGACGTCCCATATCGCACACACTTCAGCCATTACAGCGATGGAGAACATCAGGACCAGGAGATCTTGCACAGTCTGGGCCAGAGACAGCGGAGGATTCTGGGTAGAAACAGGCACAGAGTGAACCAGGTCACCTCAGCTACAACATTTACTTTATCTAGTATTAAAAATAATAGTAGAAGTTGTTATTCTTATCATCTGTTTGTGGCTTTAGGCACATCTGTCAGAGGTGGACAACAGAAACCAAGAAAGAGTTTGGAGGGTATTTATTTAGTGTTTTTGTTTGTTGTGAAAGTAATTTAGATTTTTGTTTTGTTTTGTTTTGTTTGTTTGGTTAGTGGCCTTGTTTGTTTGTTAGTGTTATTTATTTAGTATTACTGTTATTTATTTATTTGTAGTATTTGTTTGTTGTAGTATTAAGTTTATTAGTGATATTTATTTATTTAATTTCTTAGTTGTTTTGTTGTTATTTATTCCTTAGTATTTATTGATTGCAATATTATTCATTTACCAGTAATATTTATTTAGTGGTAGTATTTATTTAATCATGTTATTTGTTTATTAGTAATACTCATGTATTAGTATAAGAAGTATTTATTTAGTACTTGTGACGAGTGGGGCGGGGCCGAGAGACGTGGGCACGAGGAGTGAGGCCAGGTGTAGTGATTGGAGATGAGCTGCACCTGCCCCACCACCTGTCTCGAGTCCCACGTAGGGGATGGAAGGATATAAAACTGGAGCGACGCCCGTGAAGGACGAGAGAGGACCAGGCCTGGGACATTATTTTATGTTTTGCTTTTTATTTGCGCGCATCAGTCGTCCGTGAGGGGCTGATGCGCTGTTTTGTGTTTATTTTTTAATTATTAAATGGTTTGATTGTGCGCCGGTTCCCGCCTCCTTCTTCCCGATGATATGGAGTATTAATCTCGTTACAGTGGTGCCGAAGCCCGGGAGAAGGAGGGACGCGCTGCTGAAGATCCCTCGCCGCTGTGGTGAATCCGCGGTGCCCTCGAGCAGGCGATGAGTGTGCCGCCATGGACGCTCGAGGCGGTGGGCTGGAGCGAGTTGCCGGGGACGGGCGAGCTCGCTGCCGGCCGCCCACGATATGGAGGGGCGGCTGCCGTCCGTGAGGGAGCGGAGGAGTCGGCGCCGTTCGCCAGGGGGCCGGAGCCTGCTGCCTCCGTGACGGAATCCGGAGGGGCAGGGAACGGGGGACTCCTGCCGGCTGCCCAAAACCGGAGGAGCCGTCGCCGTCCACCGGGCGGCGGAGGAGTGTCGTGCCGTCCGCCGAGGGCCGTCCAGTGCCACCGCCAGGCACCGCGGAGGAGATCACCCAGCTGGTGGAGGGCCGAGCAGCAGTGCGTCTGGGAACCGTTTTTTTTTTTTTTTCCTCTCTCGTCCCTGTCGCTCCTCCTTCCATCTCCTTTTCTCTCGCCTCGTCTGTCCTACCCCCGGGTTCCTGCAGGTCCCCGTGAGCGGCCCCCCCGGAGGGAAGGGGGGGGGGGGGTGGAGTAGAGCGCAGTCTCGAGGGTACCCCCCCCGGCCTGCGAGGGGCGATGGGGGTATGTGACGAGTGGGGCGGGGCCGAGAGACGTGGGCACGAGGAGTGAGGCCAGGTGTAGTGATTGGAGATGAGCTGCACCTGCGCCCCACCACCTGTCTCGAGTCCCACGTAGGGGATGGAAGGATATAAAACTGGAGCGACGCCCGTGAAGGACGAGAGAGGACCAGGCCTGGGACATTATTTTATTTTTGCTTTTTATTTATGCGCACCAGTCGGCCGTGAGGGGCTGGTGCGCTAGTTTGTGTTTATTTTTCAATATTAAAATAGTTTTGATTGTGCGCCGGTTCCCGCCTCCTTCTTCCCGATGTATATGGAGTATTGATATCGTTACAGTACTGTTATTTATTTAGTATGATTTTTGTTTATTTGTTGGTTGTATTGTTTATTTGGTAGTACTGGTATTATCTGCTTTTATTTAGTGGTATTCTTTTTTTATTAATAACATTTATTTTCAAATACTAGAAGTGTTTATTCAGTGGTGCTATTTTTTTGTATTAGTTTTATTTATTTGTTTATTTACTGGTTGTATTATGTATTTAGTGGTATCATCCTTATTTTGTATTATTATTATTTTACTACTATTTGTTTATTTGTGTCATTTTAGTTTCATTACTTTTTATGTCTCTTATTTATTTTTTTTATTCATTGGTATTAATAGTATTTAATTGTTGTTGTTAATAAGTGTAATTTATTAATTCATATTTATTTATTGGTTTCAGACAGTGTTATTCAGAATAGTAATGATTTGTTTATTAATTCAGTGTTTTTTGTTTAGTTTTTTTCATTTCTGTTATTGTGCATCAGAAAGTGCTATGTGCTGGCGTTCACTGTGTCTTCACTCTGTCATCCATTAGTTTCATGGACTGATTCCAGTGAGAGTGGAGGAACAGGCCCCAGCCCCTCGTGTCCACTCTGAACTGGAGATCACTCCCATCTGGAGCTGGCCTGGTTACTCTGCTGACGCTGAATCAGTAGAAGCTCCCCCCCAGCGTGATTCAGCCTCTTTTATAATGGATACAGGGGTACAACAACACAAGGTATAATATCTTAGCCCTACACTGTTGAGTGAGCTGTTGTGTATTTACAGTATAGTTCAAAAAGAGAACATCTAAGCTTCCTTAACGCTTTCTTAAATGGTCATTTATAATATAATGAGCTTTCATTTTATAATTTCTTCCCTCTTTTTTTAAAGTCTCAGAAGTCTGTTAGTATTGGCTGTCCTAATGGCTGGTCTCACTACCGGAGGAACTGCTATATTTTGGGACCTGGTATTGCTAGCTGGAGCAGCGCACAACATGCTTGCATGCTGTATGTTACACGTCTTTTATGTTAGAGAAACATGTACATCCATGCATTCATACTACATATAACTTATGAATAATAATGCTATGATTCAAAATTTAGGCTTGAGAGTGAATTGGTTAGTATCCACTCCAAGAGCGATATGAAGTGGATGTGGAAGTTTGCTGGAAAGCAGTCTTTCTGGATTGGTAAGCAAATGAAATGTAATTTTTTTAGGAACCACCATAGTCCTGAATGTGTCGTGTCCAGTGTATTAGCATACTGGTGTGATCTGTGCAGGGCTCACTGGCGGTCCAAAACAGTGGTCGTGGACGGATGGCAAAAAGCTGAGGTTTTCCAAACTCAGGAAGGATGACGCGGAGCACCCCAGCTCTGCTGCCCGCTGTGTTTTAGCTCAGAGCCAGAAGATATGGATTCCTAAAAGCTGCATCGATGGATCCGAACACAGATACATTTGTTCAGCACCTGCGCAAATGAGTTAAAACAGATAATTAATTTATAATGCTCTTGTTTTTTATTGATTTAAAATACATTGTAGCCATCCAAGTGCTGAATAATGATATTGCAGTGCACAATGTCATGCTTTCTTGGGTTAATAAAATAAAAAAGTGATGACAAAAATTGTTTATGGAGTTATTTATTTTTGCTCTGTCTGTCTATCTGCTGAAAAGTTCTACTCAGTCATCATTGAGTCTGTCCTGTGCACTTGAATAACTGTCTGGTTTGGTTCAGCTACAAAATCATGAGAAGACCACAGAGAACGGTTGGGACTTCTGAAAGGATTATTGGTGTTCCCCTGCCCACCCTTCATGAACTGTATACATCCAGAGTGAGGAAAAGGGCTCAGAAAATCACTCTGGATTGCTCAGCCCTGCTGCACTCCTCTTTTCTGGGTGAATAATTCTGTATGTTTGTTGCCGATTCGGATTGCACATTTGTTGTTTGAATACACTGATTTTATAATGTCAAAAACGTTACCCCCTACATCATTTTGTAAAATCTTATAATATAGCCTGTTGTACCAGATAGAATCAAATGCTTTTTTGAAATCGACAAAGCATGCAAATATTTTTCCAATTTTGGGTCTGTTTTACATGTTTATTGATTAGGGTGCAAATGTGGTCAGTCGTTCTGTGATTTGGAAGGAAGCCAATCTGACTCGGGCTCAGAACATTGTGCTCGTTAAGGAAGTTTTCCATTCTGTGGTTTAAAATACTGCTAAATAACTTCCCCAGATTACTGCTCACACAAATGCCTCTGAAATTATTAGGGTCCGATTTGTCTCCACTCTTGTGAATAGGAGTAATGAGTCCTCGGCTCCAGATGTCAGGAAAGCGGCCTGAACTAAGAACAGTGTTAAATAATTTGAGCACAACTATCTGAAGCTCAGGTGTGCTGTGTTTCAGCATTTCACCTAGAGTGCTATCAGGACCACAAGATTCCTTACATTTTTAGCTTTTGAGTTTGTCAATTCTTTATATGTAATTGGGAAGTAAAGTGGACTGTTAATTGTCTTGTTTTGGTGAGATTTCTTTAAACAAGATTTTGAAATGATGTGTCCAAATGTTTCCATCTTGTACTGGTAGGTCTTGTGGTTTTGTTGTGCTCAGATTATTCCACATATCCCAGAACTGATTAAGATTTATCGGATGCTCTATTTCTTGTAAACTTTTGGTCCGATGGCGTTGCTTTTTTGCACTAATTGTGTCTTTGTAGTGTTTTAATCTTTAACAGTATTCATTTCTTTTTTTGGTGTTGTATGGTTCTATATGTTTCAGATATGATAATTTAAATAAAAGTTATTTTCTTATTTTGCAGTCAAACCATTTTTCATATGAATTAAGCCTTTCTTTTTCAATTCACTTATATACTGTATGCTGCTTTTTGAAATATGTAATTGAATTAATTTGTCACCAAATTAACACCATCTTTGGTTTTTTAAAATTGTTTATTCATAAATTTAGTGATTTGATTCTTCAGTTATTCAGAATTCAGGGCTTGGATGATTTTATCTGCGCTATCTGGAGTCCAGTTGTATCTCAGCTGGACCTGATACATTTTGCAGGTTTCCAGCTTGTTTTGTTCTGGTGTGTTCAATATTAATGTTAGTTTGGTTATGGTCAGAAAGTGGAGTTTGTTGTATTTGTCGCTGGTAGCAGGACCTCGGGGCTTCGCCAGAGATAAGCTATTAGCTACCTCATTCATATCTAAATGCTAAATTAGAGATGTACAGTTTATCATTTGTTTTTCATTATTTTCTTTATTTTATAGACATTAGGGTCTATTCTCAACCTTTAAATGGTTCAGGAGTAATCTGGATCTGAAACTGCAGAGGTAAGAGGAAGAATATTAATAAAAAAAAATGTGTAACAGTCTCAGCTTTCAGTGAGAATGTACTGTAAAATATATTAGAATATTAAACAAACCACTACACCAAATCTTCTGTGTGCAGCTATAGATGCAGTACTTCTCAAAGAAAGACACAATCAGTGCCATCATACCAGTGAGTTCTGCTTTATAGATCAGTCTATTAACTCCTGTAATAACAATGTCATAAACTGTTAACAATCATGTAATAAACTCTTTAACTGTTTTTTTCAGAACCGTTCAATTCATTGTGGTGAGCAGTCACATTTTAGATCTTTTTTTTTTTTTTATCATCAGCTCTATGTTTTTACCCAAGATAAATGACTTTGTAATTCTCTATTTTTACATTTGACATTATTTTTGGTCGTGCCAAATCTTGCCCAACTGTAAGTATGCTGTTTTTTAATTGTGAAGTGTCATGCCATCAAATACCCCTGCAAAATGCTACATGTCCACATGGTGGCAGTAGATAGTGTGGCTTTTATGAGTCCGATCATGAGGAGTATGTCTCGTGAATATCCTAAACATAGGCTTTCTGTGGCCTCAGATGTTCTGTAAAACTTACCAATGTGGTTGGGAACTAAGAAAAATATAGAAAAAATGTGACATTAGCAGTTGTAATATGTGTGTCCTTCGTAATTTATACATTGGCTCCATAATACTTCTAATGGATCTAAAATTTGAATCAGTTTAATGAATCAAATATACAGTGCAACCAGTGTAGTTTGATTCCTTAACAAATTCCCATTCTTATGGATCAGAATGTACACTAATAGAAAGTGAAATCTTTATTCTAATGATATATAATCGAAGATGATAGATATATAATGTATGATAATGTATTTTTGGGGTCACCTTGGGAAAGAAACACTCTGTAACAGTGTATGGAGGCCTGTGAGGGTCTCTGCAGTCAGATGAGGAGATATGTGTTAGATATCGTTCAGTAGATATGAGTTAAACAAACTCACAATAGATATGGCATCTGAAAATATTTATACATCCCGATTATCTGCTACCATGTATGCAGATTCGGTTCTCATTTGACTCCCAGAAAATGTCCTGATTAGCATATGGCACGAAATAGGCTGCCGTACTAATGTGGTTATATGATCATTTTGTGCTTACATTTGCAAAAAGGTAACTTATTTATGCCATAAATATGTTTCCAACAAAATAAAAGTCACATTGTAGATGTTTATGCATCCACTTCTTGCGTAAATGGTGCTCTTAGTTCTTCCTTATGTATAGTATTATATACATGATCGAAATTAGATAGCATTTAAGTTGTTCAAGCCTGTTTACTAAAAAAAAAAAAAAAAAAAAAAAAATTGGATTCATAAAGTGAAAGCTAAAATGTCTTTGAACTTCATTTTAAACAGCATTTAAGAAATAGCGTACAAAGGCCATGCTAAATTGGGATTATTGTCGAAATTAAGTTTCAGTACGCTGTGCTTTAAAACGGCCTTAAATTGCATTTATATTAGCATCATGCATCTTTTTTGGTTTTTAAAATACAATTATTATTTACTGAGTATAAGGACATTTTCTTAAAGCTGCAATGTGTAATATTTACAACGATCTATTTACAGAAATCCAATAATATACATAACTATGTTTTCAAAGGTGTATAAAGGCCTTTCTTAATGAACCGTTATGTTTTTATTACTTTAGATTGAGCTATTTCTATCTACATACACAGCGGGTCCCCTTATATGGAAGTCAGCGCCATGTTTCTACAGTAGCCATAAACGGACAAACTGCTCTAGAGAGCATGTTTCGTCACTTTGTTTTTCTTGCGAATAAAAAACTCACACAGGGATGAACAAGAACATTAATATTCACCATAACATCGGTTTATTGAATAATTAAGTAAATATAATTCCTTAATTTACCTTTGTAAAGAAATCTCATTGCTCTCTGCTGTCTTTACCGACGACATCTTTACCTGTGTTTACCTGTGTTACGTTTATCGTTATTCTGCGAATTCTAGTCATTTCGAATGGAATCTCGTTGTTAATGTCACATTATTAATAAAATACAATTCACAGGAAGGGGGGGGGGGGGAACTAAAAATTTTGGTTGTGAAAGTATCTTAAAGTACGTTTACATGACAACAAAGTGTTATAAACAGAATAAAAAAAATCCTTTGTATTTTTAATGTACAGAGGTCAACGTTGTTACAAGATCTTTGTTCACACAGATCCACGAAAACAAATTCAAAACGCTGTTTAATGCATTTCAGACAACAACAAATAATATGCATGCCTACTGACATCACCGTTTTTTTTTTTTTACAAATTCGCGTTTTTAAAGCTCACTGAGATTGTATTTTTATAAGTTAATCATATTTAATAGTTTAAAACATTAGTAAAAAGGTTTTCTTAAAATTTGCATGGACACTACTTATTTATTTATTTATTTAGCCTACTGGTTGGTTGATTGATTGATTGATTGATTGATTGATTGGACGGTTTTATTTTTTTGGGGGGGGGGGGGGGGGGGGGGTTGTATTTTGATATCTAATGTAATGTCATTTCATTTGTAAGTGTGCCTTAGTGTTTCAATGCAGTTCAATTCAATTCAATTCCTAATTAGTCTGAGTTAGAGAGTTGGTATGAACGCCGGTCAATTGCGTCCGTTGCCCCACCCTGCTGTACAGAGCGCGCTGTCAGATGAACCCGGTGCATAAAACCGGTGTCATTCGCTAAAATACGCAATAATACGCACGTAAAAGCAGGCGTTTTGGACGCGTTCACAGCGTCGTCAGGTGCTGCAGCGTCAATAAACGCCCACCGAGAAGAGCACCAGACGAGAGCTGCGCTTACATCCGAGGTGAGCTTCTCCATCATACGCCATTCACTGACGGCTGCTTGTCATTTATAGATGTTTGTCGGTGAATGTCGTCCGTCAGGATGCTGTCGATGTCTCCATGACAGTTATGAATGAGCTCGTGTGTTTACATGGTCAAAATAACATCTTCTGATTATGCAATGATATTTATGCCTGTGAATGGATATAGCTGACGAATGTAACTTGTGGTTGAACCTGTTATGTTGATTCTGTGATGCTTTAACATTGTTTTTGCCAAACAGATCACTGTAATACGAAATGAAGGCTTGAAATGAAAGCATTGGCATATGCATAATTCAGTGCTTGTTTTGATGATAAATAGATCTTGTTTTAATTCATTTTTTATTCATATATTTTTATGTTTGGAATTTAAATGCTTATTAAGATGTATTTTATTGATTCAATATTATAATAATTTAAAAATTAAGTTTTTATAATTCAGTAACAGGGTGGACACTTGTCTCTACTGTATCCTGCACATATATTCTGTATTGTTGTCTGTAATTAATTTTAGATTTAATACATGTAATGTATGTCTATATATACATATGTTGTGTATATATACTGTACATATGTCGTGAGATTAAAAAAGAATGAAATTAGTAATTTTATTATTTGTAATTAATATAACTAATACAAATAATAAATTAAGATTAATTAATATTATTTACAATTAATATTATATATATATATATTATATTATATATATTATATATTAAATTTTAAATTAAATTTATGCATTTAGCAGACGCTTTTATCCAAAGCGATTTACAGTGCATTCAGGCTATCATTTTTTACATATCATGTATATTATATAATATATATATATTATATTATATATATATATATATATATATATATATATATATATATATATATATATACAATAAGAAAACTACTTATATTATCTATAAAACTATACATATATATTTAGTAGTAACAGTGCTGACACCAGATTTTTTTTCCAGAAATTTTAGATTATTATTTAAATGTATTATTTTTATCTTCTGTGTGTGTGTGTGTGTGTGTGTGTGTGTGTGTGTGTGTGTGTGTATTTAAATACATCCTCTGGTCAGTACCAGTAACAGGGTTTATACTGGTATTTATTCTCTTGTCTCTGTTCACAGATGGCAAAAGCAGATCAACGCTTTGGGCAAAGAGATGGATCTGATCAAAACTTTGACTACATGTTCAAACTCCTGATCATTGGCAACAGCAGTGTAGGAAAGACCAGCTTTTTATTCAGATATGCAGATGACTCTTTTAGCAACTCTTTCGTCAGCACGGTCGGCATCGACTTTAAGGTGAAGACGGTTTACAGGAACGACAAGAGAGTGAAGCTCCAGATATGGGTGAGTGCTGGAGCAGCCATATTGGTGTAATCAAATGCATAGTAATGTAATATGTGAATGAAAAAGAGGTTATTTTTAGCCACAGATTGTTTGTTGCTCTAATGTGATTGGCTGACATCATTAAACTCGAACCGCATCCGGCTGTATTATGTAAAGTTGTGCATCCTCTACCTTCCAAAATCACCATCCACCAGGCTGTGAATGAGAGCCATCTTTTTCTGGAGGAAAAGAAAGCAAGCGCGTAATATTTCCCCCCCAAATGCATCATCGATGCTGGTTGTCATGGAAGCAGCACTCCATTATGCTCCCTGGCAGAGAGAGATCCTCATAGCCAATTAAAGCGGACCCTGAGGCTAAGAAGGGGTGGGGAGAGAGTTCGAAAGCACACAAGAGCACCGGGTGACAAGTATGACACAGCCACAGTTTGTGATAATTCATAATCTGGGTGTAATGATCATAAGATGTTAAAAATAGGCTCTCATTCAAAACAGCTGAAGGGAAACCAGCGCCAAGCAGAGCAAAACAAAATGAGCTTAAATTAAGATGGGCCTAAAATAGAGAAATTACGACGTTTCACCAAACCATTCATTTAGTTTGTTCTCCTCATGTTTGGTTATCGGTTGCATTCATGGAGCACTGAAGGTCATGATATGTTACACTGTTATAAATAACAATGCCAGCAAGGTGTGAATTGCATCTTTGACTTTCCAGAAATGGAAAAGACATGAGATTAAAATAAATAAAATGTATAATTATATATATTTTTTAAATGAATTAATATGAATGTATCTGTTTTTTTATATATATATAAAAATATATATAAATGTTTATTAAATTAATAAAAAGTATATAAAATGAAAATAAGTATTTTTGTAGTTTAAGTGATTTTAACATATACATATACACTCCGTAATAATAAATGTACTGTTATTGAACGGTGGTGTGTGTGCTAATATTATTGTTATTGCTATCTCCCTTTAGTTCTTGTTCTTTGTGTGAATGGCCTTAAAGGAATAGTTCACTCAGAAGTTGAAATGACCCAATGATTTACTCACCCTCAAGTAAGGTGCATATGACTTTCTTCTTTCGGACGAATACAATCAAAGTTATATAAAAAAATGTCCTGGCTCTTCCAAGCTTTATAATGGCAGTGAATGGGTGCCGAGATTTTGAAGCCCCGCCGTTCCTGCAGATGGGGTAGCAGCATACACTCTTGTGAGGAGCGACACATGAGAAAGAACAAAACAAAACACTGATCTCAAATTAAAAAGTACAAAACGAGGCTTTGTGGAGAGCCATGTTGGAGGATTTTGATGTAAGATTAAAGGAGACTGATTTTCCTTTGATGTAAACAAAACTGTAAGCGAAAGCTAGCGATCACAGGTTATAAAGTTTTAGATATGGATACTTTTCTTACAACAAATGCATAATTTCACTTTAAGAGGTCTTTATTAACGCCCCAGGGCCGTGTGGAGACTTTTAATGATGGATGGATGCACTTTTTTGTACTTCAAAATCTCAACCCCCCCCATTCACTGCCATTATGAAGCTTGGAAGAGCCAGGACATTTTTTTATATTAATCTAGTTGTATCCATCTGAAAGATGACAGCTAGGATGGCTTGAGGGTGAGTAAATCATAATAATTTTAATTTCTGGCTGAACCATTCCTTTAAATCTATATGTTTTTCATTCCAAAGCGTATGATTATATTTCCTTATCAATGAATCCATGATTTTCTGTGTTGTCTGTAGGATACAGCAGGACAGGAACGGTATAGAACTATTACTACTGCTTACTATAGAGGAGCCATGGGCTTCATCCTCATGTACGACGTCACAAATGAAGAGTCCTTCAATGCAGTGCAGGACTGGTGAGCAGCTTGAATAGGGAATCCACATCCACTGATGAAGTTATGTGCCATAAATGCGCTTTTCCTTTCAGGGCAACACAGATTAAGACCTATTCATGGGATAATGCTCAGGTGATATTAGTGGGGAACAAATGTGACATGGATGAAGAGAGGGTGGTGCCTTTTGAGAAGGGGAAACACTTGGCCGACCAGCTAGGTGAGTTATGGATCCAGCCGTTATCTGATTCATTGGTGTTTGATCTGATTTCTTCGGATTCGTTCTCACAGGGTTTGAGTACTACGAAGCCAGCGCCAAGGAGAACATCAATGTCAGACAAGTGTTTGAGCGTTTGGTTGACATTATCTGCGTGAAGATGTCCGAGAGAGTGGATACGGATCCATCCATGGTCACCGGTGCCAAAACCACCCGGCTAACCGATAAGCCGCCCCAGCTACCTCAGAATTGTTGCTGATTTCCATCTCAAATCATCAGCTAACTTCTCAGCAGCAGATCTGATGGTGTTTGATGTTCTGTTATATGGCAATTAGAACCAATCTGGGGTGCGTTTCATTGTATGATGCATTTTAGGAAAAACTTAACTAGCCAGTGACGATATCGTAGTAACATGGTCGCACCTTCATCATTTTAACACTATAAAATTGTCGTTAATGACATCGCAGGCAGGTAGTGGAGTATGGACTTCTGCTAAATAATCAATTTGAATTAGTTCATTTACACTAACAACTTAACTTTACTTAACTATTTTGTTCCCCGCGTTTTTCTTTATTTGATGTACGATTCATCGCGCGTTTCCTTTTGCAGCACACTCCAGGGTTCCCATGCACATTTACGCACATGCGCACTCTTTGAAAATGCATACAAAATAATGTATATACATTAAGACTACATGCTAACAAGAATCTCTGCTTCTAACCACACAAGTTTTCGATGCCTTTTACGAATATTCGTTGGAACTATGGTTTCGGGAAACACCGAATCGTTGAATAACGTTGAAAACGACACTTGCAACCATAGTTGGCTAACAAGGCTTTGGGAAACACACCCTTTTTCATTTGTAGCTGTCAAACATATGAAGTTGTACAGTAATAATAGTACACTTAATCAACTTAATCAGTCCATAGGAAACTCAAAGCAGGGACTAGAGCAAAGCACAAAAACTACCACTCGGCTCTCAGAACTTCAGTGTTCACTGCCGAAACTAGATTTAAAACACAATCTGTTGTGGCACAATCTTGCTGATCTTATGAATTATATACTGAGTGAATTATATATGAGTGCTTTTAAGGGATAGTTCACCAAAAAATAAAAATTATGTCATTATGTTTACCTCATCCTCAAGTTGTACCAAACCTGTATGATTTTCTTTCTCCTGTTAACACAAAAGAAGATATTTTGGAGAATGGTGTTAACTAAACAGTAGACGGTAGCCATTGATGTTTATAGTATGGAAAAAAATACTATGCAAGTGAATGGCTACCAGCAGCTGTTTGGATCATACAGATTTGGAACAACATGTGGATGAGTAAATGATGACAAAATAAGTGAACTGTCCCATTAGTGAAGGCAAAATGGTGGATATTTTGTTAAAAGGCACAAAAACAAACTCAGACTTTTGCAAAATGGCCATTGTGCAGTTTTCAGGGTGGTTTCGGTGCTCTGATTTGATTGGAAATCAGAAGCAGATGCACAGTGTATGTTGGACTCCATCTATTAACTGCTGGCACAGTATGTGTTTTGAGAATATGAGCACTTGCGTAAGCTATCTTTATGTTAAGAGAGAAAAAATGTGACGTTTAGTTAATTCATGAATAAGTATGCTAAATAAAATCTGTGTCTTACACGGAAATATTATATTGAATTCATGTTAAACTTAGTATTGTCAGAAACCACATGTAACAGTTAATAATAATGAGTAATAATAGACTGGACACAATCAGCACATTTCATAGTCAGGTGACGGTCGAAAGATATTATTCTTCGCTCAAATCCTCGAACAGAACGTCAAGATCTATTGTGAACTCGTGCCAGGATGTCTTTATATTTCAGAAACTTGTAGCAAATCCTTGTGGGTTCGTGTATGTATAATCTACTTTGGATTTTTATCAAGTGGTGTACGAGTGTTTTATGTAACTATAGTCGAAATTATTCTAAATGAGGTATTTTTAATTCCGATGTTATATAGGCTACTGTTTGTTTTTTTGCTGAGTAGATATTTATTTTTATGCTGCTGGAATATAAAGGCTAGTTGTACCTTTGCTGTCAGTGTATTTTGATTTGTAGACAATTTGCACTGGGGCGTACAGTGATTGTACAGTTGTGAATGTTACTTTTAGATGCAATTTGTAAAAATAAAAGCACAAATCACATGTTATAATGCTAATATTTACATGTCACTTCTGTCATTGTATGTATGTTATACACTGATGGGCAGTCGCCTATAACAAGGATATATACTAGTCTATATATGTGACCCTGGACCACAAAATCAGTCATAAGGGTCATTTTTTTGAATTTGAGATTTATATATCATCTGAATAAATAAGCTTTCCATTGATGTATGGTTTGTTAGGATAGGACAATATTTAGCCGAGATACTATTTGAAAATCTGAGGTTGCAAAAAATCTAAATACTGAGAAAATCACATTTAATGTTGTCCAAATGAATTCTTAGCAATGCATATTACTAATCAAAAATTACATTTTGATATGTTTAAAGTAGGAAATTTACAAAACATCTTCATGGAACATGATCTTTACTTAATATCCTAATGATTCTTGACATAAAATAAATAATTGATAATTTTGACCCATACAATGGATTGTTGGCCATTGCTACAAATACACCCCAGCGATCACATATGCATTATACTATAAGAAAAGAAAACTTTAAAAACTCAAAATTCACCAAAATAAAGAGCTTTAATTAGGTTACAGTATTTTTTAATTACCCTTTGTTTTTAGATATTCATTTTAATTTAATTTAATTTGTATTAATTTTTTCAGTTATTTTTTTCTTAGCTTTTTAAAAATATTTTTATATAACTTTTGTTGTTATTTCAGTTTGTTGATTTTTGTCTAATAGGCTTTTAATTTGAATATGCCTACTTTAACTTAATGTTTTAATTATTTTAATTCAGTTTTTCATGTAATCCATATCTATATATATAATATAATATATATATATATATATATATATATATATATATATATATATATATATATATATATATATATATATATATATATATATATATATATATATATATATTATTTTTTTTTTCAGCTTTATTTAAATTACCGAAAACAATTTCTGATAGGTTTTGATTTAGTTTAACAACACATCTGAAGGATTATATGAGAACCAGATAAACCTGATCCTAAATTCAACGCTCATCTTTCATTTGTGGCTGCGCCGGTTGGCTCGACCAATCAGATTCGATCTTGTTTTATTATCCCCATGGATTATCAGCCAATGAGGTTTCAGTGTATTGGGTGTCCGCATCAAGAGCGTCAGTAACATCCGTAATCTAATCGACAACAGAAACACTGGTATGTAACGTTACTTAAATTGTATACAGAGGTTTGGTTATCAAAACCTGTTTCACTGTTGTCTTGTTGCAGTTCCTGATAGAGATTAGTAACTGCTGGAGTTTTAATACACCAAAAGATGTTAAATGTATTGGTGACAGGTGTCAGTCACGTTAAATCTACTGTAAAGTTACCTCTGTGTTTGGACCCCGTCTAAAAGGTTTGAGTCCCAATGCCCCAGACGAATAAGGCTCGAGCTCCCGGGGGAGTTTCCGGTGAAGTGTCCGGTCCCGAGAGCGGAGAACCCCCGCCGGCTCGAGCCCGAGAAGCGGAGCACACTGACCCTCTCATAGTCAAATCTCCCAGCGACCCCAAAACATACAGGTGACCCAACACATGTTATGGCTCGTAATATCAACAACAACAACAATTATAATGTATACATGTTATAACATATTTTTGGTAAATGGATTTAATAATATTATAAAAGAAATGAATAGTAAATCATATTAATGCTGTATATTACTTGATATGAATATTGAAAATATTATTATTATTACTGTAAGTAATGTAAGTATAACATCTAAGTATTAAAATCGTATTGTATGAACTATATTTTGGAAAGTAATTTAAGTAAATAATTATTTTGTTTATATTGAATGATATTATCAAATGTATAATTGAAATTAAAATGCTAAATATTAGAGTATAAATATGAATACAGAAAAATGTAAATTCTTTGATAAATAAATTGTTATTTGTTTTTATTGTGTTTGTATTTCCTTATATTATCAAATCTAGATTTAAAAATAGAATTACAAACTTGTTTATTAATAATATTATTAATAATATAAATTATTTTTATACGTACTGTAAAATAAGTTATTTAATTTATTTGCTTTTAATTAAATTATCAGATGTATTTTTGAAAATAAATGCATACATTTTAATAAACATTTTAATGTATATTTAAGTGTCATGTATATTAGTTATATTTAATATATTAATCAAATGTATATTTGATAGTAAAATTGTTAAAATAAATGGTTGTAATTATTATTATTATTATTATTATTATTATTATTAAATTCCTATTTTAATTTGTTTTATTAGTATTATTTTTGTTTTAAAATTATCTTTAATTATATTATCAAATGTATATTTGAAAATTAATCATACATTTATTTAAATGTATTTTTCAATTAAAACTTTGTTTATTTTTATTAATAATAATAATAATATTATTAATAATGATAATGATACATATTTATTTTTTGATGCCATTTATTTTCTGAAAAGAAATCATTAAACCCGTTCCAGATACATAGAGCTGAGCAATGGCCTCAAAGCACTGCTCATCTCAGACCTCACCCAGTCAGAGAGTAACGGAGAGCCAGATCCCAAAGATGAGGAAGACTCCGGTGAGGAAGAGGATGGTGAGAGTGAGAGCACTAATGAAGACAGCAGCTGTGAGACGAAATACACTGAAAGGCTTAAGAAGAATTGCAGTTCAGAGAAACAGGTGAGGGTCAGTTCTTTACAGTTACTTCATTTCTGTAGATATATATATCATCTAAAATGTCTTGTTTCATATCTCAGTCTGCAGCTGCGCTCTGTATCAGCGTGGGAAGCTTCAGTGACCCCGCGGATCTACCTGGTCTCGCCCATTTCCTCGAGCACAGTGCGTTCCTAGACGTTCATTTCATTCTTACCTTTTTATTTTCTTTTTATTCACATGAACACTTTGTCTCTCTGTCCCAGTGGTCTTTATGGGCAGTGAGAAGTACCCGGCCGAAAATGGCTTTGATGCTTTCCTGAAAAAGCATGGAGGAAGTGACAACGCTTCTACAGACTGTGAGCGGACCATCTTCAAGTTTGATGTTCAAAGAAAGTACTTCAGAGAAGCACTGGATCGGTGAGCAAAATGCGCAATAACCAATCGCGTTTTTTTATTTTAGAGTGAACCGTGCCTTTAATAATCTGCATTTGCTTTGTTTGTCCACAGGTGGGCGCAGTTTTTCATTGGTCCGCTGATGATCCCTGATGCGATTGACAGGGAGGTGGAGGCCGTAGACAGCGGTCTGTAAACTGCTGTAAATGTGCTCTCACTCAAGCCATCCAAAAAAGAAAAGAGTTTATTTCTTCATCAGAACAGAGTTGGAGAAATTTGTGGTTTGTGGACTCTCATTCTGACGGCACCCATTCACTGCTGTGGATTCATTAGTGAGCATGATGTAATGCTACATTTCTCCAAATCTGTTCTGTTAAGGAAACAAGCTCCTCTACATCTTGGATGGCCTGGGGCTGAGCACATTTTAATTTCTGGATGAACTATTCATTATTTAAAGAGTGAAACTGTCTGATCCTGTTCACAGAGTATCAGATGGCCCAGCCATTAGACTCGAATCGCAAAGAGATGCTGTTTGGAGGTCTAGCAAAAGCTGGTCATCCCATGAGCAAGTTCTTCTGGGGTCAGTCCGTGTTACTCACACACACATAACGTTCTGAGATGTCGAACATGAGAAAGATTGCTATGAGACTAGTTGTTTTTTTCTGTGTGGTTCATCAGGAAATGCTCAGACACTGAAAAACGAGCCGAGAGAGCAGAATATCAACACGTATGAGCGTCTGAGAGAGTTCTGGAGGAGGTATTACTCGGCTCATTATATGACGCTCGCAGTGCAGTCCAAAGGTAATGAGAAGAAAATGATTCCTCTGAGAATTAATGTACTGTACCAATCTCATATTTACGTTCAAGCGTCTAATGTTGGACACTTTATTTCTGATAGACACACTTGATAACCTGGAAGAATGGGTGCGAGAGATCTTCATTAAGATCCCAAACAAGTACGTTTGTTAAACGGTCGTATTTCTTCTTATTTCTATATTGACCAGGGTTTATTTTCATGTCATTTCTTTTCGGGTTCTTTTCACAGTGGCCAGCCACGGGCCGATTTTTCAGACCTTCAGGATCCATTTGATACTCCAGATTTCAACAAGCTTTACCGAGGTAGCATTGGATTTTCTGTTTTATATATTATGTCAGTTTAAAAGCCGTTTTGATCTTTAATTTAATGTAAATGATAATTTTCATTAGTTTTTATTGAATATTTAATGCGTAATACATTAAATATACAAAAAACTAATGTAAACGTATATTTAAACTTATTAAATATATATATTGAATAACTAAATAATTTTTAATAATAATTGTTTTGTTTATTTTATTTATATTTACTCTCACATGTATATTTGAAAATAAAAGTATACAATTTGTATATTGATGTTTATAATAATAATAATAATAATAATAATAAAAACATTGGAATACTTTTTATAAAACAAATTTTTATTTTGTTTTTATTTTATTTTTTGTTTTATTCATATTTATTTAATTAATTATTAATATTAATATTTATAACAAATTATATATATATATTATAAACAAAATTATAATGATAATACAAAGAAAAGCAATATTAATAATTAAAAAATATATTTACAATGAAATAATACATAATTCTAATTAAATTTATGTGCAACTTAATAATAAATAATATATCTTTTTTATATTTTATTTATCTTAATCAAATTTAAATATTAAAATGAAACCAAATGATTTCATCACTTACATATCTACACTGAACAATTGAACATCATGCTGATTTTATACTAAATGTCTTTATTGAAATGATTCAGTGCCTCTCAAATCTCAGTCTGCTCATGTTTTTTCTGAATGTAAATGGGTGTTTGGAAGCTTAACTTCATGTGGCATTTACAGTGGTTCCTGTGCGAAAGATTCATGTGCTGACCATCAGCTGGGCTCTTCCACCTCAGGGCAAACATTACAGGTCAGAAACACATCGTCTTACCCTGCTGAGGCCAAGATGCTTCTAAACCAGGACTCCACGGTGGAATAGTACAAGCTTGCATTGAGCTAATGGCAGGAAAATATGTTTGTTTGTTTGTTTGTTGGTGGGTTGTAGAGTGAAACCCCTGCATTACATTTCCTGGCTGGTTGGGCATGAAGGAGCTGGAAGTATACTGTCTTTACTCAGAAAGAAGTGAGTTTGGCTCTCTTTTCATATTTGAATAGCTAATGAATCAGTTTGAATCAAATGAATCAATGCTCTGCATGTGAAGGTGCTGGGCTCTGGCTCTGTTTGGAGGAAACAGTGAGTCGGGGTTCGATCAGAACACCACCTACTCCATCTTCAGCGTTTCAATCACCTTGAGTGACGAGGGCTTCCACAACTTCTTCCAGGTCTGAAAAACCCATCATGTCGGCTATCCTTAGTGGTGTTTACGTGGTTCGAATGCTTGTATTTCTGCTTTAAACATTAATAATGAGATGTTTTATTGCGGTTGTAGGTCATTCATATAGTATTCCAGTATCTGAAGATGCTTCAGTCCGTTGGACCTCAACAGAGGTGGGAATCAGAAGATTGAAACCTTGCTTTTTGAGAACCAAAAAATGGTTCTCAAGATGAAAATTACCTCTGAAGATAAATTCGTTTTTATGTAACGGAATTTGAGTTAGATTTATAATAACATAAAAATATAATAATACATTTAATTTTATTAATAAAATGAACAGAATTTAATTTATTAATTATTAATTAATTATTTATTAATTTATTACTTTATTGAATTTATGTGTACTTACTCTCTTATGTTTATCTAAAAATAAAAGTATACAATGTGTAAATTGTTGTTATAATAATAATAATAATAGTAATAAAATATTGGAATTATATTTAATTATATTTTATACTGTAATAAAACATATGGAATTTAATTGGAATACATTTTAGAAGGTAAATATTTGTTTATTTATTTCATTTTTTTTTATTAATATCCCATTAATTTAAAAATAACATTTACATTTGTAACATTTATAACTAGTTGTTATTTTTTAAATAATGATAATACACGGAGGATCAATATTCATATTTTTTTAATATTTACAATTAAATAATAATTGTATATTTAAATAATCATTATTTTCATTCAAATGAAACAGGATAGTTATTGGATCACTCAAGTAAAATTTTTGTGTACTCACAATATCTTGAGCAAGGCAGTTTATATGATTTATTACCTCTGAAAGTCTTCTTAGTTTAATTGGCATTTGAAAACTTTCATAACAAATATGCCATTTGCAGAAACCAAGACACTGATCTGAAGAACCTAAATTGTTCAACAATAGAGAACGATTTCTACCTCCAAACAACTCAAGAGCCATATTCAGTGAAGAATGGTTCTTATATATATATATTATATATATATATCCTTGAATCCTGTTGGCTTTATTGAATACAGAAACAAAAAACTCAACACTCTCTTGGTAATGGTTTTTCTCAGGCTCTATGAAGAAATCCAGAAGATTGAAGCCAATGAGTTTCACTATCAGGAGCAGGTGAGATGAAATCATCTTTAATCATTTACTTTGTAGACCAGATGCAGGACCTCATCTCTCATATTTATATATTTTTATACCAGATGGAACCAATTGAGTTTGCTGCAAACATTTGTGAAAACATGCAACTTTTCCCAAGAGAGGACTTCCTGCGTGGAGACCAGCTGATGTTTGAATACAACCCAGAGGCATGTTATTATCTATTACACTGAGCTTTCAATGCTCATTGTTCTGATGTTTAATCTGATACATCTGTGGTTGAAGGTCATCTCAGCTGCTTTGAGACTCTTGACTCCAGCATCATCCAATATATTACTGCTGTCACCCGAGCATGATGGGCTCTGTCCTCTAAAGGAGAAGTGGTTTGGGACGCAGTACAGTGTTGAAGGTAATCCACCACAAAGTGTCTGGGAAAAGTACCGATATTAAAATGATGGCAGATACTGTTAGCTGATAACCAATATTAAATAAAAAAATACATAAGAAAATGTGTTTAAATAAATGTAAATAGAATTACACATTTAATAAATGTATTTACATTCATCTAAAATTAATGTTTATTATAATTATTAAATTTATATAAAAATTCTATGGAATATTGGTTAAAATAAATAGAAAATAACAATAAATATGTTATGTATGTATGTAAATAAACATGTGTATATATATAACTGATAAATGGCCAATTTTATACTTATATATATTGTTTTTAAATAAATAAAAAAGTAAAATTAGGTATTTTAAATGCTAAAAATTTTAAGCACACACTCAGAAAGAAAGAAAGAAAGAAATGATGTATGATGTGTCATAAATATATATATTAAATGTCTAATAAAAAAGATTGGCAGTGTGTCTTAAATAAATAAATATTAAGACCAACAGAAAAGTTTGGTATTGTGGGATAAATATGTAAATAAAATGAAGTAATAAATATCTAAATAAACTAATAAATATTAAGGCTTACAAATAAAACAGTTGGTTACGTGGCATAAATATATTAAAACAAAAAAATAAATATTAAGAATAACAAAGAAAATGTTTGTAATGTCTTATGAATAAATAAATAAATAAATATTATTACTAACTAATTACTAGGGCTGGGTAAAAAAAAAAAATCGATTTTTCGATTAATCGTTTTTTAAAATGAGGTCAATTCAAAATCGATTCTCAAAGGCCACGAATCCATTTTTTTAAAATTATTATTTTATCTTAAAAATGAAATAACTTGATCATGTTTGATCAAGGAATGCGACTGTTCTGACTTTTTTCAGCATACATTTTTCATCTTGCATCAAAATTCTATTGTATTTATTTAAGATAATTGTATGCATTTGAAAATTAGAGTTGGGAGTCTGTTTTAATGTACCCAAGTGCACCTAAAATAAGAGTTTAATATACAGGTATGTGGCTCGTAATTTTTTGTATTATATCTATATTCATTGAATTGAATCAAGAATTGAGTATAGAAAATCGAATCGAGAATCATATTCGAAATCGAATTGATTTGAGAGCACGTGAATTGAAATCAAATCGATCTGGAACATCTGAATGGATACCCAGCCCTACTAATTATTGATGTTGGCATCAATGCATTTTAATGTACTAAGTATGAAAATGGATATTTGATTCTGAGGTTTGATTTAAGTTTTATTAAATAATTTTTAAGCATGTGCAAAAACAAATGCAAAATTCCACTATGAGCTGATAACCAATATACCATGCATTAGTTAATTATTTTTCATTTAATATTAAATAATAATATTGAATATATAATAATGAAATGTTCTACCTACACAGATATTCCACAAGAACACAGTGATCTTTGGGCTGGAGATTTCCCGCTGAACCCAGACCTTCACCTCCCCGCTGAGAACAGGTTTATAGGTCAGTTTCAATGCCATTCCATTAAAAAAGCCATTCATCTTTTTCTTCACGCCAGTTTTTCACGTCTGCTCTTATCCGTTCACAGCCACGGATTTCACCCTCAAAACATCAGACTGTCCTGACACGAATTTCCCAGTCAAAATAATTGACAACGAGAGAGGCCGTCTCTGGTTCAGGAAGGACAACAAGTTCAAGATACCCAAAGGTACCTTTATAATAAGACAAGCCGAAGAAAAAAACACAATCTAACAGCTGTAATGATGTCATTGTGTCTGTATTTTCCGCTAGCTTATGTACGCTTCCAGCTGCTGGCACCATTTATACAGGAATCTCCTAAAAAGTGAGTTGTTTCTAAACAAATTCAATTAATAATTCTCTCCTAAACCCTTCTGGCCAAACTCCGCCACATATAGAAGCCTGTTTTCACCACGGGACAAAAAAGATAATTGCGACTTTATATCAGAAAATCAGAACATGTATGAATTCTGAGATATAAACTTAGAATTGCGAGATATTAACCCAGAATTCCAAGAAAAAAAGTTGGAATTGCGAAATTCCAATTTCAAATTTCGAATTCGGAGGAATTCTGAGATATAAACGCAGAACTTTGAGATGTAAACTTTTCAGAATGTCTTGCAATTAGAGTGTGACTTTATTTGTCACAACTGCCTGTTTATACTGCAAAATTGCAAGAAAATTGAAGTTACAATATGAATTCTGAGATATAAACTTAGAATTGCGAGATATTAACCCAGAATTCCAAGAAAAAAAGTTGGAATTGCGAAATTCCAATTTCAAATTTCGAATTCGGAGGAATTCTGAGATATAAACGCAGAACTGTGAGATGTAAACTTTTCAGAATGTCTTGCAATTAGAGTGTGACTTTATTTCTCACAACTGCCTGTTTATACTGCAAAATTGCAAGAAAATTGAAGTTACATTTTTTTGTTTTTATTCTGTAGCGGAAACCGAGAAATGTGTGAAAATATGTTCGAATTCTGTGAGGGGGAAAAAAAAGTACAAATTTGACTTTGTGTCTTGCGATTCTGGGAAAAGGTCTGAATTGTGAGCTATACAATGACCTTTTTTATTTATTTTTTATTCCATGTTTTTTTTTTTTCTCCCAGTCTGGTCCTGTTTGATCTCTTTGTGAATATTCTGTCGTACAATCTGGCGGAGCCGGCATACGATGCTGAGGTTGCTCAACTGGAGTATATGTTATTTCCTGGAGACCACGGCTTGTTCATCAGACTCAAAGGATTCAATCACAAACTGCCTGTGAGTTTTATACTTACTTTGGTTCTTTTTGAATCTGCCTGGAACCAATCTGATTCGTTTGAACAAACCGATTCTGCCAGTAAAACTATTTTTAATTCTTTAGTTGCTTCTGAATCTGATCGTTGACCACCTGGCCAACTTTAGCACCGCTCCAAATGTGTTTAGCATGTTCATTGAGCAGCTGAAGAAAACCTACTACTTCATCCTCATTAAGCCCGATCGACTTGGAAGGTGGGTAACTGCAGATTCAGACCACTGTGATCTCGGGTCGCATTATTTGATGCAGATGACGTCTGACTCGCTGTGTTTCAGAGATGTTCGACTGCAGATCCTGGAGCACCATCGCTGGTCTGTGATGCAGAAGTATGACGTTATCATGACCGACCTCGGTCTGACTGATCTCATGGAGTTTGTGAATCGATTCAAGGCCGAGTTATTTGTGGAAGGACTCATACAAGGGAACTTCACAAGTGCTGTGAGTCTTATTGGTGATTTATTTCATTTTGAACATGCATTTACACTGTGATTGTAATTTATTTTTATTTTTTTCTCCACAAACAGGAATCCAAGGAATTTCTACAGTATTTTATGGAGTAAGTCGACTGCTTCTTCTGTGTGTTAGATATGATAGAAGTTTATTGTAAATGTTGTAAATAATATGTGTAATATCTAAAGCGTGTTACAATATAAGGTTATTTTTATGGAGGTACAAGAAAATACAAAAATTCATTCAGTTTAGTTTTTATATTATTTATAAATATTTATTATGCAAAAATAAATTGTTACAAATATTAAGGTAGCGTGTCACATGTAACGTGTTATGTTGTCAGGTTACTTTTGAAAAAAAAAAAAAAAAAAATAATAAGTTAGTTAGTTTTTTCTATTCATGTAATGTATTTGGTGTTTTCCAGGAAACTCCAGTATAAAGCTCCTCCAGCTGAACCTCCTGTCCTCTTCCGAGTGGTGGAGCTGCCACAGACGCACCACTTATGTAAAGTCCAGTCGCTCAATAAAGCGGACGCTAACTCCGAAGTCACAGTATACTATCAGGTAATGGTCAGTTAGCAGTCCCAAGGAAGTCATGGCCTAATGGTTGTGGGTTCGAGTCCTGGTACCAGCAGGGATTGTAGGTGGGGAGTGAATGTACACACTCTCTCCCTCCTTCAATACCACGACTTAGGTGTCTTTGAGCAAGGCACTGAACCCCCAACTGATAATAAATAAATGGCTGCCCACTGCTCCGGGTGTGTGTGTGTGTGTGTGTGTGCACTTCGGATGGGTTAAATGCAGAGCACAAATTCTGAGTATGGGTCACCATACTTGGCTGAATGTCACTTCACTTTCACTGTGCTGAATTCCAGATCTACTTTTTAATAGCTCTATGTGAAAAATAAAAAACATAATTTTGTACTTAAAGTGTTTCTTGTTTCCAGACAGGGCTGAAGAACTTGCGGGAACATGCACTGATGGAGCTGCTCGTGGTGAGTTTCATCATTGTTTCAACTGAAAGTATTGTCCTTCTTTCTTAAAGGGTTAGTTTACCCAGAAATAAGAACTAGTCCATGTTTTACTCCCCTTCAAGGCATCCTAGGTGTATATGACTTTATAAGTTACACAAACTTATATGTATTGTATTAAATATGTATATATTCCGTACATAAAATGCATCGATTCGCTACAGTAGGAGTTTATTCACCCCTGGAGCCGTGTGATGCGCGTTTTATTATGGATGTGCACGCTTTATTAGACTACTTTTGGACTATTGAACAAAAACACTCACCTAGTCTTATTCTAACGCTTGGAAGAGCCAAAATCATTTTTAATACAACTCTGATTGTATTCGTCTGAAATACGAAAGTCATATACACCTAGTATGCCTTGAGGGTGAGTAAAACATGGACTCATTTAAATTTTTTGGGTGAGCTAACCCTTTTAAAATCTTGTTCTTGTGTTCATCAGATGCACATGGAAGAACCCTGCTTCGATTTCCTGAGAACAAAGGAAACTTTAGGGTCAGTTATGAAGCGTCGTCTTTCAGATTGTGTTTCTATGTCTAAATATTTCTGCTACAACACAGATCTTGTTCGACTCTTCCTTCAGGTATCAGGTGTACCCATCCTGCAGAAACACCTCCGGTGTCCTTGGCTTCTCAGTTACCGTCGAGACTCAGGCCACCAAGTTCAGGCAAGATTTATGGTCAAAACTAGACATTAATCTAGTCCGTTTTCTGTGTAAATATCAATAAGGTTTTCTTTTTGCGATTTACTCCCATAGCACTGACTTTGTGGAAGGAAAAATTGAAGCTTTTCTTGTCAGCTTTGGGGAGAAGATGGTTAACTTGTCAGATGAGGCTTTTCAAACTCAAGTGACAGCCCTAATCAAGCTGAAGGAGTGTGAAGACACGCAGCTCGGGGAAGAAGTGGACAGGAACTGGATTGAAGTGGTCACGCAGCAGTATGTCTTTGACCGGCTCAATAAAGAAGTGAGACATCACTCCATGTATTCCTCTGCTTTATTATTACTCATGCTTTATTTATTAACACTTTTAAATGTTGTATCAAAATGTATATCAATTATAATGTCATGCCTAAATGACTGATTTGAGTTTTTTTGTGTTTTATTGTTACTTTATTTGGATAAAAAGTATACAATTGTAATTTAGAAGTTTTATTTATTCCACATCAGCAACTTTTTTTGTTCGTATTAATATTGATTTACTTATTATTTGTGCCACCAACCATTTTTTGTTAGTCTTAATATTTACTTATTTATGCCACATTATCACGAACCATTCTTGTAAGAACGTGTTTGTTTGTTTATGCTCTATACCCAACTTTTTTATTAGGCTTAATTTTAATTACTTTTTTTTTTTTGTCATTTTTACTTTTTGTTTGTTAGATATTTAATAAATATATATATATATATATTTAATATGTACATATCTTTTGTTTTATATATTAATGCCAC
Organism: Carassius auratus; assembly: GCF_003368295.1. NCBI lineage: Eukaryota > Metazoa > Chordata > Actinopteri > Cypriniformes > Cyprinidae > Carassius > Carassius auratus. The sequence goes on along the minus strand of NC_039264.1, from coordinate 24,291,910 downwards.
ATTGGTTATGTTTTTGTTAGAATTAATATACATTTTATTTTATTTCAATATATATTTAAATATGCCACATTACCAATGGTTTTGTTTTAGCTTTTGGTTAATTAATTATTTAGTTATGCCATGTTCCCAGCCTTATTTATTAGTGTTTATATTAAAAGTTTATTTATTTAATGCAGTATATTTATCCAACATTACAAACTTTTTGTTAGACTTAATATTTTATTTTATTTTTATATTTTGCCACATCACCATTCATATATCTATTCCTTCCTTCCTTCCTTCCTTCCCTTCTTGTTTTTTGTAGTATGTAAAATAGCTAATTCAGAATTGTAATGCTGGCCATTTATTGTGAGTCATATATAACATTATTGATATCAGACGCAATTGTAATATTGGTGCATTTCTATTCTTATTCTTTATTTTGCATTATTTGAGAGATTTTTCTTATTTTGTGAGAACATTTTCCCAACAGATTGAAGTCCTGAAGAATGTCACCAAAGACGACCTGGTCTCTTTTTTCATGGAGCACAGACACGCCAGAAGTAGAAAACTAAGTATACACGTATGTTACGACTTATTTCTTGAATCTATTCTTTTGTTAAAGCATCACTGAGAGGGCAGAAAATGGTCATTTACGAACTAAATAAACTATTTAACTAAACTGTTAATCATATTAGCATCTACCAGATCACTCTGCTGTATGATCGGAACAGGTGGTTGGATTCGGAGAGAAAGAGAAGGAAACCCACGGAGATGATCGGTCCAGTTCATCCCCAGAGTCTCAGGATACAGAAGGGAAGACTTCCTCATACGGAGACGTGTCCGAGCTCATCTTCCTGCCCGCCTCGCCTGTCCTCGCCAAAGCCAGCAGGATAACAGACATCCGGGCGTTCACGTCTTCCCTCAACCTGCACCCCTACCACAAGATCCTCCAGTGAGACTGAAGTGCACTGAAGAGCCCTCTACCTCCAGATGAAACTCTGCAAAAACACTCTCATCTGTCTCTGACGTCTTTAATCACACAAAATCACACAAGTGGATGTTGTACGCAGTCAAGTGACACATAGGAGCTGGTGTTCAAGTAATCCTGGTTTTCATGTAGAGGACAAAAATGGAAATAACATATACATGTTTTAGATTATCAGGGATAATGCACATGTCATTCAAACATATACATTGAATATATCAGAGATACAGTATGTATGAAAATAAGTGGTTGCTGAAATCATTTTTAAGGTAAGAATGTGTTGTATCTTGATTCTTATTGTGAATAAAAATATGGAGACGTGGACACAAAGCCTCAGATTTGGATGATAAAGTATTTTGAATGTTTTATTCAAATGTCTAATCAGTAAGTCTTCATTTTAATAATACAAATTGTAATTGGAAACCATAATATGCTTTCTAATTACATTTTGGAAATAAATTATAAAAAAAAAATTTTTGTATGATTTATATAGTATTATTAACATTTGTAATTATTATTATTATCACAGTTATATATAATATTAGTGTAGCTTTTATTTTTATATTTTCATATTTACGTTTTTTAAGCCTTAAGTCATTTTGTTATGTGCTGCTGTATTTTTTATTAGTTTTTGGAGTTTTCTATTTTTATATAGCTTTATTTTTATTTCAGTTTTAGCTTTTAGTACTTAATTTTTGTTTTATTTTTTTTAACAAAATAATATTAACTTTTAATATTAGCCAGTTGCTTATCAGATAACTAGCCACAATTGATAAAGCCGACTTTATCATTCTTATTATTATTATTATTATTATTATTATTATCTGATATTAGAGTATCTTTCATATTTAAGTTTATATTTTATTAATTTTGTAATGTGCTGTTATCATTTTTATTACTTTTTCTTTTCTGTATAGCTTTATTCTTATATCAGGGTTTAGTAATTTTGGAAGGCTACTTCAACTTAATGGGCTATATCCAGGACAAACATTTTAAGTTAAATAAAAAAACAATTGACAACAATTAATGTATTTCAGCTTTTTTTTTTCATTATCGAGGATGATATTAATCATTTAAGTTTGAGGTAATCATAACAAGCAACCAACAATTTTTTCCCCTTCTCCTAGCTGTAACGTTACACCGTCAACTCATTTGTTTGGCTGAACTGCTAAATTTTTAATAAGACAACTTATGAATATTTAAAAAGGATTCGTTTAACTACTACAGGAATCAACGTATGCTAGTGATAAAGGAAATCGAGTTAGTGTTCATGGAGCAGTCTCTCTTTCGCGTGTGATTCTGTAACTGGGGAGAGTGACGTAGTGACGCGACGCGTCCATGACAACCAACTTTCATTAACCGTGTTTTGGAGTGAGTTAGCAGCTCTCGCGCAGACAGTAGCCAAACTTTATGCGTTATCTGGAGCGCCACAGCAGAAAGTTGAATGTTGTAGCGCCTTTGCGTCTTTTCCGCGGTTGCTCACATGTGAACAGTGTCCAGCAGCGAGTTTAGACGGTGTGAGTATGTCGGTGTCCGTCAGCTGCAGCGCGTCTCCCGCGGAGCGAGCGACGCCCGAGAGCCGCAGGACGAGGAGATCCAGCGCTGCTGTCGCTGACGGTGAGTCAACAACAACAACAACAAAAACTCTCACCGGCTTCATTGTTCAGCTCAAGCTCTTAAATCCTCATCATCAACTTTATTCTTAACATTTGTTTGTTCCATTTCAACTTCTAGTATTCTTTGTTATTAGTAATGTTCAGCACCCTTAATAGCCTACTGATTCAACTTTTTCTATTTTATGTTTCATGGTAAAAATCACCACCTTTCTTTCTTTTTTATTTTCTTTATTTATTTTCTTTCATATCGCCAACTTTAATCTTTGTTATTCTTAATAGCCCTTTTTTTTTATTCTATTATACTTGTTTATTTTAATTAATTTATTTATGAAAGTTGCACCAACTTTGTTCTTCATCTTATACAATTATATTATTCTTAATATTAATTTTCAGGCCAAAAGACACCACCTTTCTTTCTTTCTTTCTTATTTATTCACAGAGTACAGAGTTTTTTTTTTCTAATACTTAACATTTATTTATATATGCCACATCACAAAGGCTTTCTTCTATTTTTACGTTTATTTATTTATGCCTAATCACCAACTTTGTTCTTAATTCATCTTAATATTTTGTTTATTTATTATTCCACATCATTTACTACATTGATTTCATTCATTCATTCACTGAATATTTGTTAAATATTTATTTATGCCACATCTAAATGTATTTATTACCATCTTTTTTACACACACACACAGACACACACACACATTATATTTTAAATCTACAAAATATATTTAATATTTTGGTGTCTATTTAAAGGGGGGGTGAAATGCTAATTTTCACTCAATATCCTGTTAATCTTGAGTACCTATAGAGTAGTACTGCATCCTTCATAACTCCAAAAAGTCCTTAGTGTTATTATATTCATAAGAGAAAGATAGTCTGTACCGATTTTTCCCAGAAAAACACGACCGACTGAAGGCGTGACGTGTGGGCGGAGCTAAAGAATCACGAGCGCCAGTAAGCTTTTGCGTTGAGAGCGTGTGGAAGCTGTGACTTTACCGTGAGGAAAAAAACATCATCCAAAACAAACCATGGCTAACAGTCAGATTCAGCCGTTTATTTATGATCCAGAATCAGATCCCGAGGCTGAAACTGAACGAGAGCAGCAGCAGCAACGACTCGCTCCGAGCGGGGCTCGAACCCGGGTCTCCGGCATGGGAGGCGGACGCACTAACAAGGAGGCAGAGATATTTGAAGCAGTTTTACTCACCGCCTGCGGTTCCAACACACGATCGTGACCCTTTTTCGTTGGGATTGCATCATCCTTAAGAAATAAACGATGTGCAAATCCGTCGTCAAACTGGGCCTTGTTTGTAAAACAAGCATCTTCGAAATGCAGGGAACAAACACAAACACTTGCACAACTCCGTTGATGCTCTTTAAAAATAAACTCCATCCACTGGTCCCTTAATGCTGTTTCTCTTTTGGTAATCTGTGCAGGGTTGTCTTGCCCTGGCAACCAAAAATACACTCCTTTTGTGACATTTCGCGACGCTCTCGCTCTGATCAGTGAATGTCTGTGCTCTCTCAGTGCTCTGCTCTACGGGAGCGCGCGCTCTTCCGGCAGAAGTTCCTTTAGGACCCATATAAGGAAATTCCACTCCATCTAACGTCACACAGAGCCATACTCGAAAAAAACTTTCCGAAACTTGTGACAAACCGGAAGAGGTATTTTTGGAACAGAAATACTCCTTCAAACGTACAACTTAATTTTTGAAACTTTGTCCATGTTTAGCATGGGAATCCAACTCTTTAACAGTGTAAACAACTCAGTATGCATGAAATAGCATTTCACCCCCCTTTAATGTCTCTGTCTTACATAGGTTATGTTTTTATGTGATTCCTCTGTCTAGTGGTGGCCGAGCTTCCTCAGGTGAGAGAGAGGACACCTGTAAAAGACCGAAGCAGCCTGCAAATGCGTGATGATTTAATTCCAGACGAGCTCCTCGCAACTTTAAGATCCACCACCTGTCCTCAAGACAGACTCGGACCCCTCAGATTAACCAAAACTCCCAAGGACTTCAAGGTCTGTTCCACCTTTTCTTTCTCAAATTGTTTCTAGTAACTCAATCATCTCTTTTTACCTCTTCTCCCAGGTTTGTTTAATACATCGCACCGATGCAGTGTGGCACCATCCAGCTAGACGCAAGAAATACCAATACTTTCTCAACCAGCCCACCTCTCTGACTGGAGCTGGAAGGTTGGAATGAATCCTTATACATTTATATACAAGATACTGAGACATTTTCTAGCTCACTGTGTTTGTTTGAATCTGAACAGAGACATTTCCTTCCTCTGTGATGCTCGATTGCCTCTCCCACCAATGACTGAACAAAGCCCCGCTCAGGGAGATCAAAATGCAAGTGATAGGAGAATAACTTGAATTTGGTGCCAAGTTCTTTATATCTTTTTGTATGTTGAAACTTTGTGGGGGTTTTTTTGGGTTGAAGGAAGTGCATTCACTGGAAACATTAATCCCGGAAGAATATCACATCATAAAAAATAAAGGCCTTAAAGGACTGCAGTGCTATGATGAGTAAGTCAGTCTGCTTTGGTCTGTAAGAACATCCGTCTTGTTCTACAGCTAAACAAGTTGCTTTATTTGTTTTTATTTCTTTTATAGCAAATTCACAGTTCTCCTAGAAGATGACAAACAGAAACTAAGAGTCTTTCCATCAATGTGAGTTGTAGTCTACAATATATAATCTATCTATCTATCTATCTATCTATCTATCTATCTATCTATCTATCTATCTATCTATCTATCTATCTATCTGTCCATGTCTGTATGTCTAGTTCTTTGATAAAAAAAAATATTATTAATAATATTAATAATATAAATATTTATATTTTTAAACCACAAAGAAACCAAATATGTATTCATTTCAAATTATTAATAATATAAGCGTATTTATATATCAAATATAATATTTATAAATTCATAAAATTATATTTTTATAAATATTATATTCTAAATATTTATAATATAATATTTAAATTTTATGTATAAAATATTTCCACTAGGAAGCTATATGTATGTCTAAGTTATTTATTAAAAATATTATTAATAGTATTAATATTATCAATATTTTTAATAGTTTATAGTTTCTAAACAACCACTTTCTTTCTTTTTCTTTAAAATTATTAATATTAATATTTATAATATTGTCTACACAACCTCTAGGAAACCCAGCGGCCGTCTTGAGGTGGTACAGTTAATGAAAGTGATGGACAAAATGTTGGAAAAAGCAGGTGTCAATCAAGAGTTTCAAGAGCTAACCGAACTCTCACAGGTTAGTTAAAAAAATAAAAATACAATCAGTAAATTAATAAATTTTCAATAGGTTGGTATATTTACACTAATGATTTTCACAATTACGACTAAATTTAATGCTTTACAATGATAATTTACAAAACTAAAATAACTGTAGTCACCAAAATGCCACTATCAAACTCTTGCAGGTTAGTTTTTAAGGATTTTTGAGTGTAAAAACGTAAATAAATACCGTAAATAAATTTTTTTTTTATTATTTAGATTTATGTAGGTTGGCTTGCTAACAATAATGATTTATACAATTATGACTAAATATAATGATTTACAATGATACAAAAGTGTATCTTTATAGAACATTTATCATGTTTCAGATTGAAAATTTACTGGAGCTGGTTCAAATCGAGCAGAACATCTACAACATAGTCTTCCACGAGCTAATCCGCCAGGTCAGCGTCGAATGTGCCGAGAGAGGACAGCTCCTCGCCAAGATCAGGTCTGCATCACAGTTTTGCCTGCTTTTTTCTCTGGGTTTCCATTAGAGAGTGACCTCACTTCCTCTTCCACTTGTCCAGGGAGAGGTACGTGGCTCTACTTGACCGTATCCCGCGGCAGGTGAAGGGTCTGCACACAGAAACCTTAGCGCAGAAGGCTCTAGACCGCCGGCTCACTGAAGAAATCATTCACTTCAAAAGCTCCATTGCGAAGCTTAATTTGTAAGCTGGTTACAACTTCTAAATGGTCAACTGAGTGTGATTTGTGTTAGTTCTAACCTTGTATATTTGACCTGTAAAAGGGAACTGAGTGCTATGAAAGAACATGATGAGAATGTGTCCAAAGAGGCAGAGAAAGCCAAAGAGGAGCTCGCTAAAGCCCTGGAGGAGTCGCAACGCAATGCAAAGTGTGTGAAATAATACTTAAACATAGGGCCAGATTTACTAAACGGCAAATTAGAACTAGAGGGCAATTACGATGGACATGGAAATTTCTGAGGGTGATTTAATAACAATGCGCAAATTAAAGAACACAGACGCAACATCTCTTTTACATATTGACCAATGTGATATAGGCTACTAAACTCAGCGTAATATAGCGTTTTTGGAAATAAGCAGAGCTGATGCTCATCAGGTGCAGGTGATCTACTTACAACACAGGCGCAAAATAGTTTAAGACATGCTTTTTTGGGGCGTTAAATAATGGCACAAATACCAGTACTTTGATGAGTGCAAACGTTAGTAAATCGCGTTGCGTGATTAATTTTAATACTCTCCTCCCATAAATTTTTCGTCTGAAAGGGAGACTCCTACAAATTAATATTCAATAAGTTCAGGCAACAAAATAACTGTCCTTACCTTTTCAGTAATAATTCTTTACTGTGCATCTTTAGTATGTCCTGACAGTATTATCTTTCTGGCACAAGCTGTTAGTAAATCTGGCCCCTAGTGTTTAATACAGACTCATTGTATTTAATACTATTCATTGTAACTTTATATCAGTTTGGTTTAAATAAAATGAATTTTCTGCAGTACTGTAGCAGAGTACCATGAGCTTTATGAGCTGCAGCGAAGGAGACTTGAAGGACAGATGTCTCAGCTATATGAAGAAAGGGACCTCTGGAGAAAAGCCACCTATAGTCTTGCAGTCAAGGTGACTTTGTGGCATTCTGCTTGACAATTCACTTCTGACTTTATTTTTAAACAATTTCTAATATTTGGGTCTAAATATCTCACATAATTCTTTCAGATAATAAAGATAAATAAACTTCATCTGGTCAGACGGCTACATATTAGTGGGCAGACCTGGGCCAAGACTGCAGATCATTTTATTGTTCTCCTAACAGTAAAGGTCCTTAAAATACCTAATATCTCATCCTGTCAAGACATTGACATGTAGAGTAATGTTAGTTCCATGTTATTGTTATGCACAGGACTCTGAGGATGTTTCTCAAATCATGGAATTGACTGACCAGTGGAAAGAGAAACTGACCACCTTCATGGAGAACCTCAGAGAGGCTGAAAGCAAGCAGCGCAAGACCATAGAATGTGTCTGTGCTAACATTGTCAAGTGGCACAAGTTTTATGAAGACAAATCAAGGTCAGTAAAGGAAATACTTTTTTCTTTGTATTTTAGTTATTTCTTTATTAACTTTGCTCTGATATGGGTCATAAGGAACCCTTCTACGAACGTTGACAAGTCTTCAGAAGATGAGCTGTCCCAAGACCTGAAGCAATGGTCAAAGGTTAGCAATCTTTTTTTTCTTACTCTACTTTCCACTTTCAATGTAAAATTTTAGCTATCTCTATCCACTTACAGGTGTTGACACAGCAGTGTGAGCGATATGGAGGAGTGGACCTAGTGTCTGGTCAGGAAACACTTGAAATGCTAACAAACCTTCAAGAGTCCTGGATTGAGATTTGTCTCCAGCTGTTTAGGAGACACCCTGGGCCAGATGGTGGGCCACCTAAAGGCCAGGAGGCCATGAGGGAGCTTGCGAAGGCCATTACAGAGCTCCAGAACCAACTGGGAATCCGTATTAGTGGAGAAAGTGGTGAGAACCAAGTTCTTTAGTTCCTCACATAGTCTTGTTTGGGTTCTCTAATAGATATTTATGTCAGCTCTTGGCTGTTTTTTCAGGGATCCACGCAACCCTAATGCAGCTTATTGAAAATATGGAGTTCTGGTCAAGAAGATTAAAGTCCTTGAGTGGACTTCCAGAGGAGCAGACTTTGGGTGATTGGCTCAAGTTGGAGGGAACTCTTGGCAACTTGATGAATCTGTCTAAGGAGGCTCTCCAACTAGTGGACAGCACACAGTCAGAACGGGACAGGGTTAAAAAGAAACCCCACACCAAGTAAGACAGATGCATGGATCAAACATTATAGCTATCTTGCAAAACCTAGTGAGACACCTTGTCTACTGCCAACATTGATGGCTGCATTTTAAGGTAGCATCCTAAACAAAATGGACCCTCAGAAACATGGGCAGAAACTTGATACAAAATACACAAGATATATAGGACTTGATTCATGTTTGTGGTTAAACCATGTCCAATTTCCCTGTTTGTATCTGTGACAGGATTGAAATGGATGATGTCTTAAAGGCAATGAAGGAATTCCGGTTCTCTCAAGAAAACTTTTTCAACTGTGAAAATATGAGACTTCATGAGGAGGTACAACCCAGGACTGCATAACGTTTCTTGCATTCCCTTAGTCAGGGATGTCCACTCCTGTTCATGGAGGTCATTCTCCTACAGAGTTTAGATCCAACAGACCTGGCGTAGACTAAAATTAGCATCTCTCATGGCTTATGACAGGACACCTGCATTTACTAAATGCAGTAAGTCTAAGTTTATTGTAGAAACCATTAGAACCAGTGGTCTCTATGATCTACTTATGCTTACGAGTCTTTTGGGAAATGCAGCCAAGGACATTTTGAGATTTTTGGATTTCCTGGTTCAGGGATGTTTAACCACAATTCGACTTAAACTCAGCAGGAAGGTGGATTTCCTGGACCAGGACTGGATGCCCAAGGTCCATGCCATGAATGATGATCTCATCATGTGTTATCAGGTCACTTCTCTTCACACCAAGTTGATTCGGTGGATGGTGGACCTTCTGCTACTGATGGTGCCAGTCCAAGAACCGAATCTTCCAACGCCTGAATTAAACACCATTGTGGACGTGTCTGTTCAGAAGCTGGAGGAGGATGCCAGGAACCTTTCTGGGAAACTTGACTATTTCTCCAAGTACATCACAAGGTGACCTCATTAAACGCAATGCATCAAGAGGATATACCTGAACTGCTTATACTAAGGCATAAATTCTTTACACAAATTGTCCTGCAGTTCTTGTCAGGCTATTGTGGAGGAGGCAATCCGGAAGAGCTCCACTCAGAATGACACAGAGAATGAGCTCTACCAACTTGCTAAACTTCAGGTGCTTTACAATCCCTTCTTCTCAACCAAGGTTTACTCTTTTTAAATTCACTTCTCACCTGTAATGCCATGGATTGTGTTTGTTCAGAAAGAGTGTGGCGAGTGGGTGGAGGCCTGTCGAATACTACTGTCAGATGTGAAGGGAAGCCCTGGGGACCTGCAGCTTTCTGGAAAAATTGTACCACAGCCAGTGAGCAAAATCAGCATAGGCTCTCTGGTAGGATACAGCTATGCTTGTGCAGAATGTGAGTAACTTTCTTGTATATCTTCTTATTTTTATAGCTTGAGCAACAACCAGAAGAACCTACCAAAGAAGATGAAGAGGAACCCTTGACCATAGAAGACGCCACTGGGCCTTATTCTTTCCAAAGTGCTGATGAATATGTAACTAATATTTTTCTTCCATACAAGCTATTAGCTTGCTAGCCATATAGCTAGTTTGGTTACATGGATTAACACCAAATAAATAAACCAAATCCTCCTCAGGCGGAAGAAAAGGCCAGCAGACATGACAAAAATGACCCAGTCATGAAGCTAGTTGGTTATGATGGCAATATCACTGAGAAGAACTTAGGAGAGGACACTGTCGAACTTACAGGGGTGAGTTGGCCGAAACCATCTCCATCAGTTTTCCATCTACAGAGTGTAAGGCATAAACCTTTTCTTATTATTTTCCAGACTGAAGAACTTGTGGTATCCCCTCACACTAAAAATGCCAAGGAAGCCTTGGATGCATTAGAAACAGTGAGAACTCTTCAGCAAGAGCTTCTGTAAGTATTAGAAGTAAAATTTCTTCTTAAAGGATTCGTTCACTTCCAGAATAAAAAATATATATAATTTACTCACTCCCATGTCATCCAAGATGTTCATGTCTTTCTTTCTTCAGCTGAAAAGAAAATAAGGTCTTTGAGGAAAACATTCCATGATTTTTTTCCATATAGTGGACTTCACCACGGACCAACAGGTTGATGGTCTTGAAAGGACTGTACACAATCCCAGCCAAGGAATAAGGGTCCCATCTAGTGAAATGATTGTCATTTTCTAAGAAAAGCCCTTTGAAGCTGCAATGAAACTGCAATTCGGACCTTCAACCTGTTGGTCCCTGTTGAAGTCCACTATATGGAGAAAAACCCTGGAATATGTTCCTCGCAAACCTCAATTTATTTTTGACTGAAGAAAGAAAGACATGAAAATCTTGGATGATATGGGGTTTAGTAAGTTATCAGGAACTTATTTATCCTAGAATTAAACTAATCCTTTAATCAGATCTGTAGTGGTCTCTATATAAGCTGTATTGTCCAGGGATGTAGAGACGCGAGCTATCAGCGTGGAGGTACGAGCACTAAAGGCAGAGGAAGACCTGCAGGCAGCTCTGGACAAGATACAAGATCTGGAGAGGCAGCTACAGGCTCAGCCCAGTGTGGAGACCAAGTGTAAGTTTTTCCTTCAAAAATTTGCAGGCAATACGTTCTATTGTCTGTTGTGTATTGTCAGTATTGAATGATAATGCTTGTATGAGACAGTGAAGTAGTCAATGACTTGTATGAAGCACCACTCAAACAAGTCACTTTCAAATCCAGCAGCTTTTTGTTGGTCAACTTGGCAAATTCAACTCGAACCTGTTGTGAAATCTTTTTTTTTTTTAATGTAAATACAGTATGAACTGATCCGTTTCTAATCTCTGGTTATATTTATTTACAGCGAGCAAGAAGAACATTGCACCCCCACACAAGGCCCCCAGCACCCCTTCTGAAGCCAAAACGAGAAGTCAGAAACCTGAAGCCAGCCCGAAACTGTCCAGGGGCACCAAAAAACGCTAAATGGGAATAAACACCCAGCTCATGGAGCTCATGTTGGGCAAAATAATAAAGTGTAGACACATCTGTATTTGAAGTGTATTTGTATTGCACATATCATAACACTAAAATTCATTTTGAGATTTGTTAAAGATTACATTTAAAGCTGCAGTCTGTAACTTTCTTTAGTATTCACAATTTACAAAATTCACTTAAAAAGCGAGTACATCATGAATCCATTTTCCAAACCGTGTTTTTAGCTTATTCTGAATCACTACGCTACACCTATAATAATTTTTCATATTCATACTATCAGTGTTGTGGGTAACATGTTACCAGTAACGCAAGTTACATAATTAGATTACTTTTTTCCAAGTAAAGTAATGCATTACTTTTTAATTTAGAAAACAAACACCAGTTACTCTTTCAAATTAGTAACACCAGTTACTTTGTTTCCCATGAATTTACTCAAAGGTCTCTGGTCCCCATGTTGAGAGAAATCGGAAGTACAGAGGCTTTGTATGCACTCTTTGAACAAATGCATTAATTCTTCTTCCTCAAAAAAAAAAAAAAAAAAAACGGATTCTGTATTCATCAAAATTATTCAAAACAGTGAAATGCAGAATATAACACCTTTATATGACATGACGTCATTAGGATCTGTCATTCAGAAGCATGGCTTTTCTTATCACTGCTACGCTGATGACACCCAACTCTACTTTTCATTCCAACCAGGTGACCCGACAGTAGTTGCTCGCATTTCAGCCTGTCTGAGTGACATTTCTAGCTGGACGAATGACCATCACCTTCAGCTCAACCTTACAAAGACTGAACTGCTGGTGATTCAGGCTAACCCATCATTTCATCACAACTCCTCTATATAGCTGGGTTCGTCAACCATAACTCCTTCCAGGACAGCCAGAAACCTAGGAGTTGTGATGGATCATCAGTTAAGCTTCACAGACCACATTGCTACAACGACCCGGTCCTACAGATTTGCATTATACAACATGAGGAAGATTAGACCCTTCCTGTCAGAGCAAGCAACCCAACTTCTTGTCCAAGCTCTTGTTCTCTCCAGACTGGACTATTGTAATGCTCTCCTGGCGGGCCTTCCTGCATGTACTGTCAAGCCTCTGCAAATGATCCAGAATGCAGCAGCGAGGGTTGTCTTCAATGAGCCAAAAAAAGCTCATGTTACTCCTCTCCTCATCAGGTTACACTGGCTAACAGTAACCGCTCGCATCAAATTCAAGGTACTGATGCTTGCCTACAAGACGTCCACTGGCACGGCACCAACATACCTAAACTCACTGGTTAAATCTTATGTGCCCTCCCGAAGTTTGCAAGTGAACGATGCCTTGTGGTGCCATCCCAAAGAAGTTCAAAATCACTCTCACGGACCTTTTCCTGGACTGCGCCCAGCTGGTGGAATGACCTCCCAATCTCAATTCGTACAGCTGAGTCTTTACTCATTTTCAGTACTTAACCAACTAATACTAGTACTTACCTTTTCTTGTCTATCATATTCTTTAAAAAAAAAAAAAAAAAAAAAAAACCTGGCTATGTGTTCTGTACTAGACTAACTGAGACTTTTCATGGCACTTGTATACTGTTGTTGTTCTCTTGTTGGTCTGATTGCTTCTGTTGTTCTCATTTGTATGTCGCTTTGGATAAAAGCGTCTGCTAAATGATTAAATGTAAATAACGCAAAACTGCAATAATTACATTTGTTAAATAAAACAATAACAATTATGTATTTAATTCAGTTTATTACAGTCTATGATTAAATCCCATTTGATTATCCAGTCTCTTTGCTGCTGACCTTTGATGATCCAGTTCAACCATACTAATAAACAAAAATGACCTGATAAACTAACATATGTGGTTCATTGTTTTGTTTTCTATTGTTAAGGAGTGTTGAACCTTCCTCTCCTGCATCTACTGTATGGATGTGAATTTACTTTTCCTTCAGCTTGAGGCTTACTCCTTTCACTTTTTGGTGTAAAAGGGCATTTACATTATGATGATTAGTATTTATAAAGATTAAGTTAAAGTGAGAGTCAGATGGTGCAAAGGTAAATACTGTTTCAGTAAGTTGTCTATGTAAAATGAGTCATATGAAACTGTAAGTAAACACTGATAGCCATGCTGTCTTTACATCATGGGCGAGTCTTTGTTTGCATCATCTGAGCCGTCACCTGCAGTCAGACCTTGATTGGCAGGTCTGGTCAAACTGGTGAGGTCGATGGATTGAGTCAGGACATCAGAAGGTATGTTGAGGACCACAGCAGGCTGCTCAGAGCGCAGATTGTTGAGGAGCTGCAGGAGTCGAAGGTGCACAACCAGTGGAGAACCAGAGAGAGACTCTACAGAGGCCTTCAAAGCCTCACAAGCCACCTTTTCTCCTTCTGCAGAGATCACCTGTGCAAAGCATAGTGGTTAAAAAGCTGGTTTGGAAACTGAAAGGTTGTGGGTTCAAATCCCATTTTGTACAGACGGCCTTACTTTGACCTTTGCCTGACGTCTCGCTTCGGCCTCCACAGCGAAGTTGTGTTGCAGCTCAGGTGGAAGACTAATTTCTTCTCTGCAACAGTGTGGACATACAGTATGTTGTGAGTCCCGTAATGTGACGACATTTGGAGGCTAATCTGTTCTATGTACTTACATTTCTGCTCTTTCCACTTTGATACCCCACCTGCAGGTCACCGAATCTAAACTGACCTGCCCAACACATGGAAACTTAGTAGACGTCTTGTTTCAAGCCCTCATGAGGTGTCATATCTGTCGAGGCCTACCTGAATCTCCCGGGCCATCCGTTTGCGGTCCAGCAAAATGTCAGTGAAGGCATGATGGGCCAGTATCTCTCTGACAGAGACCTGGGTCAGAGCCTGCAGGACATCTGGGACGCCAGCGAGGGAGGAATAACACACAGACACATTCTCGATACGATAGTAACACACCGCGCTCACTTCGGTACACACCAGATCTTTGGTCACCACCTGAGGATACAATCACATGTTGTTGAAGAGGTGTTTTATAGTTTTTAAGACTTGCAATTTTCTCAGCAGTTAAATATTTTTTACTTGCATTTAAAGTTCCAAGCCATATCTAGAGTCCTAAGGGTGGATGTTTTGATTGGGCTAGTCTTCGACCTGTTGCCACCCTTATGTTTATGTCACACATACTTGTGTAAGTGAGATAGTATTTGTCGCAGTCAGCTTTTTACAGTGCACTTCATTAAATGACTCATCTCAGAAAATACAATGCTGCTTATACAGAGCATATATAGCTCAGAGCTTATACAATTTTTTTACAGGAATGAAAGGGAGACTGTGAGCGACAGAAGAATTGCAATATATCGATTGTTCAGCAAACAAAACATCTTTCAGAAAAAGTTAACAGCAGACAAATACTCAATAAAACTGTTTGTGAGTTGTGAAAATACATAATCGTGGACCTTCATACAAGTGCGTTCCATTGTAAAGACTTTAAGTCATCACTTCCATCCACGTTACATTCAGTATGGCATCTAACCTGATTAAAGTCTATGTGCAGAAAACATGGAAGCTTTTTTGTTACTTTGAAAGCAAAGAAATTACCGCGTGAGGAAGGATCTTCAGTATTTTCAGACGAATGTCGACAATATGACACACATCCAAAAATGGGAGATAAAACATCAGTCCTGCAGCAAAATAAAACATGCATGTATTAAAGCCGAAATACATAAATTACGAAAATGTTCAAATGATTTCTTCTTAATATTAACACACTAAAATAACATTAAATGCATTCGTATATTAATAAAAAAAATATATATTACCTTTACAATTTTAATATAACTTTAAGAATTATAAATTAATATTTAAATTAGGGCTGTCAAATGATTAAAATTTTTAATCAAATTAATCAGAATTTTCAGTGGATTAATCAGGATTAATCACTATTTGCAATTACACCTGAATCCTAACCATTTTTTTTCTGAAATGCATACCAAAAGATAAATAACAGGACACAGATAGATAATGTTCATGTATTGATTCATCAATATGTGGTTCTTTTTTTCTGAATTTCAAAAGTTTAACATTTACTTAGATCAAATTCACCTGAGCACTATATCAAACCTTGCCATTTAACTACAGATAGTGTAAGAGTTTTAGGTGAACCAGTGGTTAAATATAGCCACATATCTATGAAATTATGCATAGAGAAACTCGAAAGAATCGAAAGAACTTTCCTGACCTGAATAATTTGTCACACTGCGCATGCGTGAAATGCGTTAAAAAATTTGACGTAATTAACGACAAACAACTAATTAACGTCGTTAACGCGCTATTTTTGACAGCCCTAATTTAAATATAACAAAAATCAAATAGTAAAAATATATTACATTTGTATTAAAAATGTTATATTCTTCACATAAAATAATAACTAGAACCTTGCTAACTGTAAAAGTGTTAATATGTAAATGAAACTGTACCAGGGCCCCGTGGTCTCTTCTGAAGTAGATGCCCCAATCGAAATTTCACGGCTCTCTCATGTTCTCTCACGATCTACATATACACAATTTTATACATAATAAATTAAAGTTTCGGGACCTGAACACAGTTACCAAATACATATTCGTTTTTAATATATAATCCCATAAATGGAAAGCATACCTTCACACAGAACCATATGGAAACAGGAAAGAAGAAGATCACCACAGACAGGACCAAAACTATGAGAAGCATCTCACAAATTCCAAGGTATCTCTTCTTCAAGGCTTTGGAGAAAATGAAAGAGAGAAGAATATACTATAGGTTCTCCATCTTTTCTGAGGTGTTTTCTTCTCCACACTTACCTTCTCCAAGCCCGTCAGTCTCCAATAATCCCAATAACTCCTCTCGATCTTCTTTTATTCGTTCCCTTACACTGTCTACGTTTACAACAGTGCTGCTGGAGATGATTTGAGCCTCTTTGGCTTCACCTCTTTCCTCTTCTGGTTTTTCTTTTCTTTTGCGGGGCTCTTGGAGCTTCACGGATTTGGGGGCTTTGGTTTTCCTCTCTTTAGCAGAAGGCGATGGCTCCTGCTTTTCCTGTCCAGATCTTGCAGAATGCGTAGATGTTTCTGTTCTTTTGTCCATCACGGCTTCGCTCATTAGAAGCATCTGTTGTGAGGGTTCCTCTGGTGTCTTGGTCTGCTCCTGGGGACGTCTGTGGGTCTGAACAGGGAGTATCTCTGTAGGCCTCTGCAGGTTCGTATGATGACAGGGGAGTGTTTGCACTCTTCTAATGAATTTTTCACAGTGGTTACATCCTACACAGAGGCGCTGAATGGAACATAACGTGTTACTAAAAATCTAACTGCATGGCATGTTCTCTGAATGTCCTCTATATGTTTTATTTAAAATAATGATTTGAATTTAGATTGAACATCTATCTATCTATCTATCTATCTATCTATCTATCTATCTATCTATCTAATATTTATTTGTTAGTAAATATGTGATAAATATATTTGAATGGAACGACATTTTTAGACAATGGTTATTTTGGGTAAATCTGGGGAAAATGTCATGTTTGTAACAAAGTTATTTAACATTCACCTTCACCTTTAGTGTTGTAAATGGCAAATAATTCAATTAAAAAGCAAAGCTAAATGTTTTGTTAAACACCATTCAAAGTGTTATTAAGTTTATTAATAAGAAAGATAATTAGTTCATGTTCTGTTTACTGTTTTAAGACCTTTGTTTAATGCCAAGGTCATGTTTATTACCTTAATATCTAGATACTGTAGATAGATAGATAGATAGATAGATAGATAGATAGATAGATAGATAGATAGATAGACAGATAGATAGATAGATAAATAAATAGATAGATCTAGAATGACATTTTAATTTAAAATATGAAACAAGAAAATAAATGAAACAATAAACAATTAGAATCTATAAATGTATACAAAACAAGACTTTCTTTATTAAATGTATAAAGCTGACAAAATGTATGAGTTTTTGGTTATATGTCTGACATTTATATATATATATATATATATATATATATATATATATATATATATATATATATATATATATATATATATATCACTTTATATATTTAAAAAAAAATCGCAAAATTGTATCATGTTTACTAGGCTATTGTTTTTTTTCCCCCATAATAAACTTAACTACGCATGTTGCCTATGTAAAAATGTTTTTAAAACTTAGACATTGAGGCTAGGCCTTGTAGATGGCAGCATATATTTGAATTCGTTTTATTTCATTTATTTAAGAAAAATTTAAAATTATACTTTTTTTAAAAGCATGTATAAAAGTAAAAATATAGGCTACATCAGAAAACATTGTGAAGCTGTGTGTAAATAAAGTCAGAAAGTGCATAGTCAGCGCGAGGAGCTTGATTGAATGCTGACGAAGCACGTGCCTCGGGAAATTGGCTGCTTCTGCCCACACAAACGCTAAAGAAAAACACACTTCCATCTGCACTTCTGCATACAGTCCTGTTTTAAAAAAAATCAATCTTGGAGGATATTTCTGACGTCCATTCCATCGACGTAATCGCGCACCTGCTTTGTAAAATTTCCATTTTTTAAATAACGTGGCTTGTCGCGTGATCTCCACCGAACGACAGAACGCGTTCATCTTGTACAAAAGGTAATCTCTCGTCCATAAAACACATTAATAATGTATCTGCAAAGATATATACGTTTAAAGCCGGCTGTTAAGTGTGTAAGCGCGTGCATTTTGCTTTAAACCAGTACTGTTAATAAAACAACTATATTTAGGGTGTTGACATCACGGTGGAATGACATTTACGTTTAAACTATCTTGTTTTTGTCGGTTATCAAGTAAGTAAATTGTGTCCAACTTCTGTTTTTAGCTGTCAGGATGACCCAAGATCAGCTCCTCACGGGTTTGAAGAAGGATGTCCGCTCTCTTCTGGTCTCTGCTAAGCATGGTTTGACCCCTGAGCAGCTCAAGAAAGACTACTACACCATGCTGGGCTTCCCCATGCCCCTCAGGTTACTGGGATTCAGAAATGTTTTGGACATGGTAAAGGAAATGCCGGATGTGGTGCACTTGGAATACCACCTGGATGGTAGCATCATTTTGAAAGGTGATTTTAGTAGGCTATTTCATGCCCTTTGTTGGCTGCTAAGTCAACATGTATGGCCTAAAGAATGACTTTTCTGCATATTCATGCTAAAACTTCTTGAACACACTATGAAACTGCTAAATTTGGTTCATATGAATTGCTACATTCTATTGCTAGCTGTTGGTATTGGGGGGGAGGGGGGTTCATTTTAGTGGACATTTGATTGGACAGACATTTGGACACACCCACAGGTGCAGGATGAGTCATTAGTATTTTAGTTTATCTGCCTTTTTCTTCAAGGCAGAAGTAAGTCTGTGGAGAGACTTCCGGTTCATTAGGGAAATCGCGAGAAGAATAAAGACGTAAACACTAAACCTGTTTGCACTACAAACCAGTGTGTTCATAATTAAGATCATACATTAAAAATAATATTGTAAGACACACCCATTTTCAATATCAAGCAGCAAAACAAACAGTTTTTTTACAGCTAAAAATAGCAGTTTTTTTACAGCTAAAAATAGCTGAACAAAGTTCAAAGCGCATGAGACCCAAAGCTAGACCCATAGAATTTACGAATGGCTGCGCTCAAATGGTGGATAGATAGTTAAAAAACATTTTTATATCAATACGTTAGCTCAATTTAGCCTTTATATCGGTTAAAAGTAGGGGTGTAATGGTACATGTATTCATACTGAATATTTTTGGTTAAGGTAATTTGCAGCATTTATTCAAACTGCACGTGCAAAAAGTGTGTGTGTGTGGGACCGGGGTTGTTAGTTAGAACTAAAACCATTTAAAAAAGTGTTACATGAAATAACATGACATTAGCTGGTGTTAGTTAAAATATGAAATGACGTTAACTGATGTTGTTTTTAAAAAATAAAATCTTGCTGGTTGCCAACGTAACATTTCCCGTTTTTATACAGTTTAAATTGATGTACTAAAATGCCTCAAACTGAAATAAAATGACTAAAAACAATATAAGCAAATTAAAAAAAGACATTTAAATGAAAAACAACAACAGCAAAAAATAAAAATGAATACAAAATATTAGTCATACTAAAATTTCACTGTGTGGGACAAAACTGTTTATGTCAATATACTTAGATGTTGCAAATACATCTGGAAAATAACACGCAGTGAGTTGGTGTGGGAAAAATCCACTCCAATTATGGTACATTTTTACCAGCCCGAGCAAACTTTTCCAGAAAGTTTGCTTTGGCAAGCTGTTTAAAACTCTGTAAACGAAATGCGTTTTGGCGTGATCAAAAATGATGCCACACCAGTTCGTTCTTCGATTTCGCTTGAGGTATATCTGGGCCTTTAGAAATATTAAGTTTATTAACATTTTTCTTTTTGCAGCCGTTGTAGATGAGAGCACCAAAGGCATCCGAGAGCTGGTGGCTAAGCAACGTGACCCAAAAACCAAAGCCAACATTCGGAGGGGAGCACCAGGAAACTTCCACATGTCTTACCCACGGAACCAGACCGTTCTTCTCCCTCGCCGTGGCCCATCAAAACCCGCTCTACCCGCTCAACTGCGCAGCCAGCTAAAACAGTTACTATCTCATGGGCCGGTCAGATTATCAGAGCTGGAGTCCAGGTATATGGCGCAGTTCGGAAAGCCGCTCAACATCACGCAATATGGCTTCTTCTCCATTTCCGAGATGCTTTCGGCTGCCACGGATTTCGTAATCATGCAGCAGAGTCGCACAGGCTCGCAACTGCTGCTGAGGAATGCCATAATGCCACAAAATCAGATCAAACATCTGATGACGAATCTTTCTAAGCCAAGTATGTATATGATAATGGAATTCCTGGAGAGAGAGAGAAGTTGATATCATGCTCTTTTTGTTGGTGCAGATCAATTATTTATGTCTTTTCCATGATGATTACTCCGCAGTCGCATCTCCTTTGGTGGCGAAACGGAAGCCGGTCAGTCCTAAAGCAACTTCGCCGCCTGAGAGGAACAAGCTAGATTCGCACGCCCCCCCTGCTGTTACCAAACCGGAGCCTGTAAAGGCAGAGCACTCTTTTGAAGAAACAATTTTGAAGGTTTGGATATTTCTATGAAATTAGGGTGAAATTTCGCTATGTATAAAACAATACTGTCGAGGTAAATCTTCTTACAGCTTGAGGAGGAGCTCAGACAGCAGATCCTCGAGAAGGGCACCGCTGGCACCGTCAGCCCCGAGCTGAAAGATAAGCTACGGAAGGTCAGACATAACAGCTTTAAAAATCAGCCTTTCTTGTCTCATCTTCTCATCTTGGCTTATTTTTGAGAGATGGTTCTTTTTTTCAGGTTGTAGCTGAAAATGGCAGTGGGGTATCCATTCACAATCTTCCAAAAGAATACAAGGTATTCTCACAAGCCTGTCAAGACCATATCAGAGTTCACATCTGAAGAAGAAAATACGAAAATGTGTTCTACCTACAGAAAATTAAGCCTATTTTGACTTTTTTTTTTTTTTCATGGAGGCCTGTTGTGGCCACGGAATAAAAAAAGTTAATTGCTGCTTTTTATCGAACAATTCTGACATTTTTCTCACAATTTCTCAAAATCTCTTTATCGCAATCTGAGTTTGTAACTCGTAGTTCTGACTTATTTGTTCTTACAATTCGAGAAAAGTCAAAAAAATTATTGCAATTGTAAGTGTACATTTAATAATTCAGACTTTTTTATTTTTAATGTTGAGAGATAAACTCAGAATTGTGAGGGGGAAGAAATCTGAATTGTGGACTAGGCAATTAGATTTTTTATTATAATTTTTTTATCCTGTGGCAAAAACAAGCTTCCATAGATTTTGGGTTGAAACTGTAAGGTATAATGTAGTCCGATGTCGGGGTCATGCAAAATAAGCCTCTATGATGGTCAGAATATTGCATCACTCAATGAAATTTTAACAGTCATATCCACTGCAATATATTTTTTTAGAGTTTCTAAATGGCGCCAGTGAGCTTTTCTAACTTATGGTCTGTTTTTTGATGTAAGCGAATGTATGGTGAGGAGTTGCCGGTGAGCCAGTATGGCTTTCTGAGTGTGACGGAAATGGTTGGAGCTTTGAGTGACACATTGTCCATTCAAAAAGTTGCTGACGAAAGTCAATGGATGGTTGTGGAGTTCAAACCAAATGACATACAACCCACTGAACCTGGTACTTAGCTTCATGTCATATTGATTTGAAAAGACAAATGAGTGCTCTTAGCTTATTGATCATCTTTAATGAAACTTTGATTGCGATGTATTCCTTTTGCAAGAATTATCCCCGGGTCACGGCACCACCTCCGGTTTAATGACTGAATCCCAGAATCCCTCCAGCAAAGCCTATTACTTCAGCTGTGCAGAGTCTGCATGGGAGCGAAGAGAGGTGGAGCAATACACAGACACCCAAGAGTCCGAGACTGAGCTCAGAATCGCTGATAAAACCATCCATCAGGTTAAGATTCATTATTGATATTCCATTATCTTTCCCTCCCATATTAATCCTAAGGAAACTTACAAAATGTACTTTAGTTATGTATAAAAAAATGACATTATTACCACTAGTATTTTATACTATACTATACTATATATAATACTATATATAATGGAACATCATAATATACTAAATATACTACTAAATATACAAAAAATGATTCTTTAGCAGTAAAGTGCATTTTAATTCATATTCATGGTGTCCCAAAATAGTACTAAAGAATAATTTGTAGTATATTAAGTACAAAATTATTTCATGAAAATGGAGCACTTTAAGTACATTATGGAAGAGTTCTAATAATTTTGGCCAGCACAGTGTGTCCGCCGAAACTCATCCAGTGAGAAACGTTCCGCAGTGCAAAAATAAGTTATTAAAAATGCGGAAAAAATGTTTCTGTAATTAATTAATCTTAGTTAACGAGTAATTTTTTGTGTAATTAATTAATCTCAATTAACGCATTAAAGTCCCGGCCCGAATATATATATATAATAATTCTAAACATCATGAGTATAATGTGTTTGTTGTAGATGGCGAATCTTTTCCCAGAGCTGGTGGTGAGTCGAGTTTCAGCGGTTCCTCCAGACGCAGTGCACTGCCAGAAGCTGAAGCCCCCGGCTTGCAGGAGGGAGAGAGAGCTGGTGGCTGTCCTGGTGGAGCAGATGGAGTCTCCTAGCCACTTCTACATCCGCTTTAGCCAGAACAAGGAGGCCAGAGCCCTGGAGAACATGATGATTGAAATGAGGTATCTCACTTATTACGTGGAATGTTGACTTGTCACCTCAATAATTTCATAACTATTTGGGCTGGGATTGAGTAATATGTCATTCTGAACATGCCTAATACTTTTTTAAGGAGCTGTTACTCCTACCCAGAAGTGACGGAGAGATACCGGATGCCTGATGCATATGTGCGGCCGGGTCAGGTGTGCTGTGTGGCCCCCAGAGACATGTGGTTCTACCGGGTGGTGATCCACGAGCTCTTCAGTGATACTGAAGTAAAGGTGTACTATGTTGACTTCGGGGACATCACAAAAGTGGAACGAAACAGCCTCCGCTTTCTCAAGTAAGTTCATAAATTGTTATAAACAATGAAAGTGTTGTTGAAACCTGAACTTAATTTTATGTAAATGATTACCTGAGGTTTTGGTTTTGTTTCACAGTTATTAGTAGTACACCATAAATAATTTTTTTTTGCATATGTTTGTGTGTCTCTGCTGCTTTGTGTATTCTCAAAATCTTTCCAGAGCTTGTTATGCTGATCTTCCGGCTCAGGCTGTCCCTGCAATGTTAGCTGGGGTTCGGCCCATCACGGTAAGCAGTGTTGTTATTATATATCAAAAAAAAAAAAAAACTATCAAAAACCATTTGTTAAATTAAAAAAAAAAAAAAAAAAAAAAAATGAGAGGAAAAACTTAGATGAAAATGTAAAAATGTTGCCTTAGAATTTAGGAAATTAACTGCAATAAATCTATTAAAGCTAAAACTGAAATAAAGGTGTGTGTACAGTATATATTATTTTTTTAATTATTTGTTTTTTCAATAAAATTGGAATGATCTATTATGATTTATATTAATTTTCCCCCCTTTATTTTCATTGAAAATTGTTGATTGAGTACATTGTCACAATATTTTCATTTTCAGAAAAATCGCAAACATTACAACATAATTAATAATTCTGATGTATTATCATTTATATTTGATAGTTTTTTTCATTTTCCATTTTACTTGGTCTTTATTGATTAGAATGACATAAATGTACTAAATCAAATAGTATTTTAATTTATTTATTTATTCATTTTTTTATCTAAATTATCTATTCTGTCTGTTCTACATATTTTTTTATTTTCGATGCAAGTCATAGGGCTTTAAGGCTTCTTATATCAAAGCAACAAAGACTTGTAGTTAAGTGAGCGAATCAGATATTGATTTAGTAAAATCTGAATGAGTTGATTCTGAGCAAGTGATAAATTAGGCCGACTCAAACAGTTAACCCCCGAAATCTTTGTCATTTATTCTCAAATTCGACTACACGTTTTGTGTTGTATGCTTGTTTGCCATGCAGCAGATGGAGAATCAGCTTTTGGTAGTTTATTACTCATTTTGTCGCACAAGTTATTTTCTTTTTCTTCTTTTTTTCCCTCAGAGCATTTGGACTCAGAGTGCGATCAGCACTTTCCAGAAGATGTGCTGTGAGCGCACACTGGTGGCAGCCATCCACAGCTATCAGGAGGACTTCCTGTTGCTCTACCTGTGTGACACAAACACGGAGGAGGATGTTTACATTCACCACGCCCTACAGAAAGAGGGCCACGCCCTTCCCTCCGTTACCACTTATGGATTGGTCTGGGTTCAAATCTTCATTTAAACCCACTTATGTAAGTCCCAATAAGAACCTGTTCTTCAGTATTTACTGGTTTCTTCTCGTTTGGCTTTTTAGGCGTCAGAGAAGTTCAACCCAGTGACGTCTTATTTTGGAGATGATCAGCTTGAGGAAGTAAAAGAGTGTCTCTCACCACCCTCGTCTTTTCCAGAAACCCAGATCTGCTTCCAGGGAAATGGCTGTCTGAGCTCCTCTCAAACGGTATCTTTAAAATACAAATCCATGAGACAGCATTGATGGGCCATAGGCCAGTGAAGCTCAGTGAAATTTCATTGCATATATATATATATATATATATATATATATATATATATATATATATATAAAACACACACAAACTTTTTTTTACATATTATATACATCATATAACATATATAATAATCATTTTTAAATGTGTAGTATTATATGTGGGGAAAAAAGAGAGAAATGTTGTTGTTTAATGATACAATGTTATTTTCCATGGGTTAAAAATTAAAGAAAATTTACAGGCAATAAGTATTTTATACAGGCAATGAAACTGTATTGTGCAATTATTTTTTATAGTCATATTTAATTGTATTAAAACAGTGTATTATATTGTGGTAGCTTTCTAATAAAGTTTGTGGGCATTTAACCAAACGAGTAAAGTAGTCAGCAAGTGTTTATTCACTCTGGTTTGTTCATTCCAGGTGTCCAGCTCTGAAAATGGAGAAAAAAACTTTTCCTCCATAAATGAGGACTCAACCTTCGACATGCCTGCCCTCGAGTTAATAAATATTCCTGACGTCAACACTGTGGCTAAAGTGAGTTGTATTACACACACACACACACATGTATATATACACACAGTAATATTTTGGATTGATTTCTTTAAACCTCATATTTCCTTTCAGAGTGGCAAAGTAAATCCATCTGAGGCTCCGCAGGCTGAAGACTCATTACGCTGCAGTGAATGGGATCAGGGATGGACAGAAGAGGACGAAACGGATAAGACGCAGCTAGAACCTGATGTCAATACCGAAGCCGAATCGAATGTAAGGATGCCAACTCATCCACAATAGGCATGACATGACCGCTTTGGATTGTCACAAATATTTGATTTTGTTATTGCACTGCGCCAGTTATGTGGTAATTATTGCAAATTAATTGTAATCTTAATTTAATAATAAAAGTAACTTAATAATAATAATAGGCCTAGTAAAATAAGTGTTTGCATAGGTTGTACTCGATCCTCTTCAGTAATATTCTCTGGGTCTGACTCTGGCTCAAATTGGTCAGGCAATATTGATGCCATTGTTTACAATACACTGGAGCACATGCAACTTTCCGTTATAGTAAGAAGCGGGATGTTTCAAAATAACATCCACTAGGTGTTTAGCGAATCACAACATACTGGGCTAACCAATAACCAATCAGTGCCCATTATGAATTTCTGAGGGAGGGGCTTCATAGAACCAGGAAGTCAGCAGAATTTTTTAGGAGAATGGAAACCGCAGTGTAGAATAAAATAAAAATGTGTGAAAAATGTGAGTTTTTTTTTTATTCACAGCTAGAATGTGTTACAGTGCACCCAATAAACACAATCAAGCCTTTAAAAATAGCCAATTGACCACCTCTTTAAGATAAAAGAGACAAAATCGTCAAGTAAAGTTATTTTAGTTTTCTTTACGCACAAAATTATTCTCGTAGCTTCATAACATTAAAGTTGAACCCATGACATCACATCGACTATTTTAATGTTGTTCTTTCTACCTTTCTGGGGTTTGAACATGTTGCGTTGCTGTCTATGGAGGGTCAGAAAGCTCTCGGATTTCATCAAAGATATCTTGATTTGTGTTCTAAAGATGAAAGAAGGCCTTCCGAATTTCGGAACGACAAGATCACGATTAATTAATGACACAATTTTCATTTTTGGCTGTACCATCTCTTTGAACAAATTCTAAAAACCAAGTTAAATGATCTACGTGGCCACGTCAAGGGTCTTTTTTCATGTTTTTTTTTTCACACAGCCTGAAACTGTGCCTGCTCCTCTACCTGTCCAAGCAGCAGTATGTGAACCGCAGATGTGTGCATCTCCAATTGAACCCAAGCCCATCACAAGCGCATGCACCAGCCCTTACACCCCTGACCCCATCAGGATCAACTCCAGCTACCCAGGTACAACACATCAATGCCACAATAAGAAATGTCTTGCTTCCTCAAAAATAGTCGTATGAAATCCAAATCAACTATGTTTGCTTTGACGACTTGAGTTTTCTTAGTTCTTCCAGGTGTACCCGTTAATCTGGCCCAGCCCCAACTCTCCCAATTTATGATGCAGTTATTCGGCAGTTCGGTTCATCTGGGACCAGTTCCAAACCCTCTGTTCCAGCACCACACATCTCCGCTAGCTCTGAGACCAGCTGCGCGCCTGTCCGCCGGGGCCAACTTCCTACACTGGCGCTCCAAATACATAGCTTGACCGGCCACAAGTGGTGCCTTTTGTACTTTTGTCATGTTTAATAACTTGAGTTTTTTCGTTTCTTTGGCTGCAACATCCCAGAAATATATCAAATGATATATAAGAAAAGCAGCGGAGGGCACGTAAAAAGTGGAGACATTTCTTATTCTTTTTAGCGCAATATCTCTCCAGTAGCACGCTATTCTTTATTTTTATGTATTTGCATGTACAGTGCTGAAGTTTTGTGTTTTCTCTATGGACCAAAATGGACATTTGTTATTAAGTTGTTTGTTCGGTGTTCGATTTAGATTTTTCTTTCTTTTATCAAGAACCAAAAAGTTTTATATATATATATATATATAAAAAGAGAATACACTGAAAATTGTGTCTGTGTTTTGCATCTAAAATAATTTTTAGGTTTAACAAACCTGAATACTTTTTGGAGTCCTCATGTTTGAGCTCAAATTTACTGGCTCGAACCGCTTTTCTGGGACTTTTCGCAAAAAAAATTACCACTCCTGATCTGCAAAGGCAACACGATGTCAAAGTTTATTTTCCATTACCAGCTTGATACGATTTTATACTTGTGGAACTGCTACCGATGCGCTGTTCATCTTTCAGTGACCAGTGTTTTCTAGTTTTACTGGATTGTTTATAAAAACGTGTTGCAGTGTATGATATTTAATCGGTGGTTTCCCAACACCCCTGTTTTGTTTTCTTTTACCGTATTTTCCGGACTATAAGTGGCACTTTTTTTCATAGTTTGACTGGTCCTGCGACTTATAGTCAGGTGCGACTTACTTATCAAAATTACCGTCTACAGCCGCGAGAGGGTGCTCTATGCTGCTCAGTGCTCCTGTAGTCTACACTGAAAACATAGAGCGCCCTCTCGCTGCTGTAGACGGTAATGTTTTTTCATTGTTATTTCTTGGTTCTAAATAAATGGGACTTTTAGTCCGGTGCGACTTATAGTCCGAAAAATACGGTATGTACCTTTGATCAATTCCACCCATTGATTTTCCATCTTTTGGTATTTTTAGTCCTCCGTTTGAGGATTGTTGCTCCACTGAACATGTTGTGAGATTAAATTACTCAAAACAGGATGTTGGGTAACCAAGTGCATCCATAATGTGCATCACAAACAGTGGAGCCAAGGAAAGAGTACAGGTTGGTAAAGCTCGCTGGTCCTGAATCTTCTTTCTTTGTTTGGTCCAATTAGTGTTAATGGCATCTTAATGAGCTTTCTTCAAGGTCCTGAAGATGCCTGGTATCTTAACAAGAGCAGCTGGGGAAGCAAAAATATGACCTCATTTAGACAAGGGGGAAAAGGAAGATGAATGTTGCTGAAACCAAATAAGCATTGCATGCTAAGCTAATGAAGTTTACTTGAAGAAACACATTTTTCTGAGTATGGAAGCTCATTTCTGCAAAAAAAAAAAAAAAACCTGGGTTTGGTACATTTTGATTACAATAATTATGCTTTTTTTCATGTCCATTTCTTTTTAAAGAAATCATGCTTTGGTAAATTATAACTGACAAGTCAATATGGCATAAAAACTTTAGGCAAAAACCTGATATTTGAGAATTGAGAAGTCATAATTGTCATAAAAATGACAATTATATTTATATATATGAAATTTATGACAAATTTAAAGGTTTTAATCAATTTAAATAATTGTATTTATTTTGAATCTCGAAATTCGGAATTTAATTCATTTATGGGGTTTTTAATAAGCAACTTTTTTTAATTTTTAGTGGTGACACTTGTTTGTTAGAGCAATGCTAATATTTCTATATTCATGTGACAGACCATACAAATCACACGAGGACTTTTCATTTCAAATCATATCTTGGCATTCTGCCTCTATATGGAGCGCCAACACAATAATTTATGTGCCATTAGCATCACCAGGTGGGTTGTTTTATGATTCATTTGTCCTTTTTGAAGCTTGAAAGCTCTTCCCTGATTAACTTTGAGAGAATTCGGGGAATGACACGGTGTTTTATATCATTAGGAGAGTCTTTATGCTAATGCAAGAGGGAAGCACATTGCTTCATGGCAAATCATATTACCCTGGTTAACTGACCCTCACAGACATGTTCCCCATCAAGATGACCTGTCCTACCCCTGTTAGGTTCTCCTGTGCTACTTCATTGGAAAAGAGTGAAAAATTGGACTTACTAACTGGGTCATTCATACAGCGAGTTTTATGTCCCAATTATTTATTTAATCATTTTTTTCTAAAATGAGCCGCATATTTATGATATATGGCTTAAATTGTATGTTCGGGTCTTCTTTATCACTTAAACGGGGATAATAGAAATTATAAATACTATTTTGTATTTTACACACCTTTTCATTGATATATGCATTCAATTTTATGGTGTCCTCGGTGCAAAGTAATCAACTTCCACAAGAAATATATACCATAAAATGATTTTTTTTAAAAACTAAAAATATGTTAATTTTTTTGTTATAGATTAGGCTAAACTGCCTAATCATACATATAATTCATGTGAAAAAAAAGAAAAAAAAAAATATATATATATATACATATATATATATATATATATATATGTATATATATATTTTTTTTTTTTACAATTTTCTTCAATTGCCGTGTCCCTGAAGTCATTTTCCACCCTGTTAGTACATACTTTCTCGCCTTCCAAAACCATCTGCAATGTCCTTTTTCCCACTGGAATTCATCTGTCAAAATTGCAGTAAGCTTTAACTCTCAAGCCAAATTTTTCAGATAAGGTCACTTAAAATGTATTAAGTCTCCATTGTTTTATTTATGTATTTTTTATAATAATTATAATATATCATTTTAGATTTTATTTAAATCTATTTTTAGTAAAAAGCATTAAAACCTCATTATTTAAAATTATATTTAAATCCATGTTTTTATCAAATAAAATGAACTTTTCTGCCATTAAATTACCTTGCAGGATTTTTAAAATATTTTATTTAATTTGATCATACTTTTCTGTTAAATATGTAGGTGTTATTTTGTATTTTTAAATATTGTTTTTTTGTTTTTGTTATTATGATTAATTTATAGTTTGTTATGCATTGAGTTTACATTTCATTCTTTTTTTCTTAATTAACTTATTTAAAATTATTGTATTTTGATATATATATATTTTCTATTAAAAAAATAGTCCAAAACTCGATGTTTAGTAAAACCCCCTTTATTCTTCCCTTAAAAACACTGCATTGTATATTATTGCATGCAGATCAAGTTGAGCGCATTGCATTCTGGGACACGGCACTGATTATTCGTATCATATCGTAAGAGTGATGCTGGAAAAAATTCAAATGCATGCACTTCTCTCTCAATATTAAAAATGTATACTCATACAAAATAAAAATGATATTATCTTTCATATTTCAGATTACTAATATGAAAAATGACACAAAAAAAGCTTTTCTGACAACATTTTTGACATTCATCCACGACTTTTCCAGATGAATTGCATTAGAAAACTGTCAAGCCACATTTAATTTGAAACACTTCAAAGATTCCTCTAAAAATGCGCAGAAGGCAGCGTATAATAATTCATAAAGTGCTGATTAATAGTTTAGTGTTTTTGCAGGTGAATCTGAATAAAGATGAATGTCTTATCAGCAGGGTTTGTTCTTCTGTTCAGCTTCTGCTTTTTGCATTTTTGTTGGAAAGAGCGTTTATGTATTCAATTAGCAGGTGCTTTTATCCAAAGTGGTTTATAAATGAAGGATATTGGAAATTATTCATAGAAAGGAAGTGACAGCAAAATTACAGAATTGGCAAAAAGAAAACTAGAAGTGAGCACA